>NW_012118265.1:9087648-9116926 GCF_000951035.1 Colobus angolensis palliatus | reverse complement strand
GAAAGTAAACATCCTTTGTAATTACACCTCTCCAATAATCACTATGGAAATCTGGCATATTACCCTTTAGGTATATAATTCTTGTGGCCCACTACCCACTATACAGTGTTTCTGTTCCATTTTAGCCCAGGTCTCCTCCCTGCAAAGGCCATGTAGTTCCCTGATGAACTCTGGTGTTACTCCCTAACTGGGTCACAGTGGGAATCCAGCCTTTCACAGCAGAACTCACAAATGCATGAGAAGAGGCTGTGATTCCTGGCAGAGCAGTGAATAAAACCACATTACATTAGTCCCCACGTTATCATGATGAATGACTCCGGTGGGTGCCTGAAACCACAGATAGTAGTGAACCCTCTCTGTATATTGTTTTTCTCTTTCCTTATTAAGTCAAGCACTTTCACCTTTTCATTTAAAGGAAGGACTTTGCACATCTCTTTGGCATATCTGAATTGCCAGCATTACTACTCCTGCACTTTAGGGCCATTATTAAGTAAAATAAGAGTTTCCTGAACATAAGCACTGTAAAACCTCCACAGTCAGTCACATAAGAAGATTTCTACCAGATGATGCATACATCATGGATATGCTGGACAAAGGGATGGCTCACATCCAGAGTGGGATGGAGCAGGACCTCACAAGATTTCATCATGCCACCAAGAATGGCACACAATTTAAAATGCATGGCCAGGCGTTATCCTAGCACTTTGGGAGGCCAAGGCGGGTGGATCACTTGAGGTCAGGAGTTGGAGACCAGCCTGGCCAACATGGCGAAACCCTGTCGCTACTAACAATACAAAAAATTAGCTGGCATGGTGGTGCGCACCTGTAGTCCCAGCTACTCAGGAGGCTGAGGCAGGAGAATCACTTGAACCAGGGAGGCGGAGGTTGCTGTAAACCAAGATTGCACCACTGCACTGCAGCTTGGGCGACAGAGAGGGACTCTGTCTCAAAAAAGGAAAAAAACTCTCATGAATTGTTTATTTCTGAAATTTTCCACTTAATATTTTTAGACCATGGTTGACTATGGGCAAATGAAACTTTGGAAAGGGAAACTGAGGATAAGTGGGGACTACTGCGGTAGGATTTTTGTGGTGGAAAGAGCACTGAATTAGGAATCACACTTGGGTTCCAATCCTGGCTCCCTTAGGACCTGGGGCAGGTATTCCCTATTAAATCATTGTCTTAAATAAGGAAAGTAGGATAACCAATAACCCAAACCTCTTTCAACTCCAAAATGTCATGCGTCCTGTGTGGGTACTTCACAGATTGGGTCGCCGAAGGAAAACCATGAAGCTCTGCCGAGAACTCTCCGATTTGGTTGTGTACACAAACTCCGTGGCCGCTCAGGACATTGTGGATGACGGTAAGAACAAAGAGTTTTGTCCTTCCACTCTGAATAAACATTCTTGACCTTTCTCTTTCAATTGTTAATGAATTTTTGTTAATCCGATTATCAACACACATTTTTGGGACTATGTAGAAACCAATTTGAGTGTCAGGAAACTCACTGCTGCTATAGTGTTGAGTTGACAGGGAGGGTTCTACTGATTACTGTAGTTGCCTGATTGACCAGAGGCCAGAGAAAGTTCCCACAGGGCCGAGGAGGACTTTATTACTGTAGAAAGACAAGTGCATCAGGGCAAGACCTTCCTGCAGCACTTGGACTGTGAAGACCAGGCCCAGCTTGAGGACCAGGTCACTGATGGCCATTCCAAATGCTAATGAGCAAAAGAAGAAATTAATTGGCTAAAACCACAGCTTGAAAAGCCCTATATTTTCTCAGTGAAAGTTTTGATTTGGGTGAAAATAGCTTAATCCAGATTGAAGTTTTAACAAAAAGAGCAGAAATCTCAGTAGCATTGTCTCCGTCACTGTTTTTCACCTATCAGTTGCCACAGGGAGCTGAGAAATTCTAGTTACATCTATTCATATCCTTGGCTTTCCTGCTAGTTACTCTTGTCTCCTTTATCTTGTATTTCATTTAGTTACTGAATGCTTACAGAAATAACCTACTGTCATGTGGCTTTTCATCTAATTTTAATTTTAGTGGAACTGAAATGTAAATCAGAACCTCCAAATTTCTCAACAAGTTTTAGTGAAGGGGAAACAACATTGTGTCCTCACAAACCTCCAGGATTCTTCCCTCCCATCGCCCCCTGCCCAGCCCCCACTCCACAAATGTATCTTTTTCTATTTGCAGAAAGATTTCTTCCCTCTGGCCTTGATTCCTTCTTCAAATGGTAACAATTATACAAGATTTAAATGAATTTCACATGTGAAAGCATGCGAATCTGTAGGATTCTCAGCAACAGAGCAACAAACTCTTATAACAATTGCCCTTAGCTCAAAAATAAACTCAGGGAATGATTGCATTAAGTTTAAATGTATATTTGGTTTAGGGAATAAAAATTTCCAATAAATGGCTTGGAAAACATAATACTATTAATTTAATGAAAATTAATACTGAGCACTGTTTAGCTCTTGAACTTCAACTGTTTTTGTCTTTTTAATTTTTTTGCCAGCCACAAAATGAAAACTAGATAATGAATGCATGGCTTATCCTAATGTGATACAACTCAACTTTATTAATATACTAACTGATATGTGCCTAATTAGCAAGGTCATATTAAAGATATTGTGATGTGCATATTTATGTGGAGAGACAGACAAAACAGTAGTATTGATTATAGTCCTATTCCATCTGAATTAGGCTTGTCAAAAAGATATTTTCTCCTATAATGTTTAAAACATCCCTCATCAAAATCTGCAAATAAGTTCAATATTAGTATGCTTGAGATATGTAAACTATGTTAATAGGTTATGCCAATAAAATATATTTGAAGATGTATCTTTAAGGAAAGGGTCTAAACTAGAAACATCATCACATTAAAAACTGTAATCCTCTAATTTCTTTGCCACAATCTGTATTCCTGACTCTTCTAACTCTGGAGTATCATTGTCAGTTGAACAGCATCTAACATCTAAGGGTGTACAACCCTGAGGACCACAGGGGCCCTGGGAAACTGTGTGTTAATAAACATGCAGAGTCTAGATATGACTCAGGCCCAGCTGGCTCAGCAAGACATATATAGTTCAACTCATTGGTTTCATGGACCATATCTCTCTGTCTGGGCTCACACACACTCAGCTTATTAGGGCTGAATAAGAATGAGATTCTGGGTAACTTTGGATCTTTTTATCTGGGCTGGTCTTTTCCAGCATGTTCAAAGGACATATGGGTGGCCATTTTGGGGATAGGGTACGGGTGCTTGGTGAAGGGGTGGGAATAGTGGGGGCTTTGTAGATATGATACAAAAGGTGGGATTGGACACAAGAGTGGAATATTAAATGTTTGGAGCTTTACTCCATTATGACCCCCAAATTTGCAGCTTCTGTGAGTCTAGATTGACCCCTCCTGATGATTGTGCTGGCAGAAACTTTATTACAGGCTTCATGTACTTTTACCTCCCTTTACTTTTTTCCATAGTTTATATGCGTGGCTAGGTGAATGACTGTCCTTGTTCTCAAAAGTTTTATTCCTTTATAATGCTTTTGACCTCTTTTTCTCCATTATTATTCCTTTCTCCCAAACAGGCTTTGGCTTGTTCCATAGTTCTATTCAAATCAACTTTAAAACTCAACTTTTTATTCTTGTAATTGTTCTTTTTCCTTTATTTTCTTGGATCCTGAATGTTACTATTAATACATGTTTTACACGTGTGCCTTTTAGATGAGTGCCTTCAATGTCTTCCTGTTATCAGGAAGAAGCCATCCAGTTTTATTTATCCTTGGTTGCCTATATCTTTGGCAAAGATACTCTGTTTAAGTTTTATTTCTACCCATTCTTTTCATGCTAGCCGGCTAGTCATAAATTAGTGGGATGATTGAATTCTTAGGGAGAACAGGGGACCCAGAAATAGCTACTTGAGCAAGACACACAGCTCTGATTTGGCCTCAAAATTCCATTCCTAAACATGGAATTTTATGGGTCTTTCCTGTTGAGAAGCTGCCTCTACTCTGGTTGAATCCACTCTCTAGTGCTCTGCTTTTTGCTATTGGTATACTCTGACATTATTATAAGGTCTTTTGTGCATGGCGTTTTCTTTGCTGTAGTTCTCACTTCCTTTTTCTCTCTATTAAAAACTGCCAGGAACCACAGGAAATGTGTTATCATTCAGTGAAACAAGAGCACATCAGGTTGTTCAGCAAAAATCAGAGCAGTTCATGATATATAATCAAAAGCAGCTCACGAGGATTTACCCCTCTGCCTACCGCATTGATTCCAGTAACTTCAACCCACTCCCCTACTGGAACGCAGGCTGCCAGCTAGGTGCGTACTCCTTGGGAAGGAGCGGTTCTCTGTATATTCTGACTATGCCACCATCTTGCCTAATTCTCTCCAACTTTTAACTTGCACAGTGGCACTGAATTATCAATCCGAAGGACGAATGATGCAGTTAAACCGAGCCAAATTCAAGACAAATGGCAATTGTGGCTACGTCCTCAAACCCCAGCAAATGTGCAAAGGTGTGTATTAATTTCACAGTCATAAGTGCAGGTATATGTTAATTTCATAGTCTAAATGCAGGCAACCTTTATTAAGGAAGCTGTTTAGAAAGTGTGATACCCTAGAGTTTTTCAACATTTTTTTTTTTTTCCAAAAAGATAGGTTAAGGTGTTTGAGTGTGAATTAGAATTCTTGTTACCACTACTTAATATTTGGTTAGCCATGATGTTTAGAATGTTATCTGGAGAGGTTGTGTGTGAAAGAGGGACATGGATGGGATTGGGTTATCATTTGGAATCCAGTGCCATGTATAAGCTGGACTGCTTTTTAAGGTGTGAGCCCTATCTTTCAGAAACTATCTTAGGTAATGTGAGTTCTGTGACCTGCTGGCAAGCTTCAATTCCACCTGAAACAATTTTATCAAGCTATTTTACTCAGTGTAGTCCAATTACAAAACAGTGCTAACAAAAGAGAAAGGATAGGCTGGTTGTGGGGGCTGATGCCTGTAATTCCAGCACTTTGTGAGGTTGAGGCGGGCGGATCACCTGAGGTCAGGAGTTCAAGACCAGACTGGCCAACATGGTAAAACCCCGTCTCTACTGAAAATACAGAATTAGCTGGCCATAGTGGTGTATGCCTGTAGTCCCAGCTACTCGGGAAGTTGAGGTAGGAGAATCGCTGGAACCCGGGAGGCAGAAGTTGCAGTGAGCCAAGATCACACCACTGCACTCCAACCTGGGTGACAGAGTGAGACTCCATCTCAAACAAAACAAAACAAAACAAAAAAAGGATAATGTTGTGTTAGATCAAACAACACTTTCTTTTGGTTCTGCTCATTAAAATTGTTTTTAAAATTTCCAAATTACATTTACAACAATTCAGATAAAAACATTGTTGACAGGATTATCTTCAAGATTTTATGCTTTGCACGTTTTCTTGCTCTGCTGTTTACTTAATTTCAGGTCTTCTTTCTGTTTGTTATATTCACTCATACGTGAGATAGTTTAGGTTAGAAAATTATTTGAATCTGACATAATTGTTCTTCTTTCCACACTGTTGGTGTTCAAATAAAATGCTGCTTTTCCTCCATTCCACAGTTGATCATTGCATTGCAAACACTTGCTTTAAGTTGGCCCACTCCACTGGCCTTTGGGAACATGGATTCTAATGAAAACCATAGCTATGCAACACTGATAGTTATGTGATCATGTAATTCAGCATTTGTTTTTGTCTGTTTGTTTGTTTGTTTACAAGCTTAAACTGTGCATGTGTGCGTGTTTCTTCTTATGTTACCAACTTATACTTTACTTGACCTAGGTACTTTCAACCCTTTCTCTGGTGACCCTCTCCCTGCCAACCCCAAAAAGCAGCTCATCCTAAAAGTTATCAGTGGACAGCAACTCCCCAAACCTCCAGACTCCATGTTTGGAGATCGAGGTGAGGTAAGTTGCCTATGACTACATGTCTAACTGGTTAATTATGTGATTATCTTAGTTCATTTACATTTTATCTGAAATGTCTTCAGAGATGTATGTGTGTTCATAACTGAACACTGACCTCAGCTTATCAGACATTAACTAATTTATTGGTAAGTCACACAGTTCTTGTTGTACTGCTGTTCATCATCTATTTTAAAGGCATGAGGGCACACAATTGAATTCACAATTTAAGGTTGACACTGGCATTGCTAAAACTGGAGTGCAAAGACAATTATGTTATTAACGGAACACTGCCCAAGAGTGTATCTTAACCTGGGAAGGCAATGTTCCGTTAATAATATAACCTCCACATTCCTCTCCTCCTGCAGTGCTCCTCCTTGCTGCCCATCAGCCACCTGCTCCTTGGCCGTGTGCGATTCTTATTATCGTTTGCTGTACCTGTGTAGTGTGATTTTAAAATGTCTTCATCTGTGGCCACAGTCTTTTTTCTTTCCAGAGCTTTTAGCCCATTGTTTCCATTAGACCTTCTTGGCCCTTGTTTTCTCCCTAAATAGCAGCTTCTCCTATGTTCTTGCCCTTCCTCTCAGAGCTGATCCATTATTTCAGGCTCTTTGTTGCTCCCGCCTGTTAAACCATCATTTTTGGATCTTAAGGAAGAAAATTACAGAGCTGTACAATTTGGTACCACCATAAATGCTTTATTTAAGAACCTACTTTCTCCGCTTTAGACTTTCTTACATTACCTCTTTCTAGACTCTTTGGGTTTTATTCCTTCATTGTTCATTACCCAGAACTGGCACCACAAAGGAGAGTCTACAGATGACCAACAAGACAAGATCCTTCCCCCTAGAGGAGAGGATGGGAATTAAAGTATACGAATCAAACATGGATAGCTTGATTAATTATTATGCCACCCAGATCAAGACAGAGCACATCCAGAATCCCTAGAAGGCTCCTGTCCACCTTCCCAGTCAATATCTACCCTCCCCGCTGCCTCTCATAGCAAACACCAACCCCTATCACAACAGACAAATTTTGTCTATTCCTAAACTTTATATAAATGGACTCTTAGAGTAGGTGCTCTTTTATGTCTGGCTTGCTCAACATTATGTTATATAGCAGAACTTTATTCTTTTCTCATTGTTGAGAGTATTCATTGAACACACATTTCTGACCGGGCATGGTGGCTCACATTTGTAATCCCAGCACTTTGAGAGGCTGAGGTGGGCAGATTGCTTGAGCTCAGGAGTTTGAGACCAGCCTGGACAGCATGGCAAAACCCCATCTCTACAAAAATACAAAATTACAAAATTAGCAAAATTACAAAATTAGCAAAATTAAAAAATTAAAAAATACAAAAATTAGCCAGGTGTGGTGCGCAAGCCTGTAGTCCCAGCTACTCGGGAGACTGGGGTGGGAGGATGGCTTAAACCCGTGAGGGTGGAGGATGCCGTAAGCTAGGATCATGCCACTGCATTTCAGCCTGGGCTACAGAGTAAGACCCTATCTCAAAAAATAAAATAACAAAAAACAAAAGATGCATATTCCACAATTATCCATCCTATTCATGATAGAAATTTAGGTTGTTTCCAGTGTTTGACTATTATAAATACAGCTGCTCTGAGCATTTGTGCATGGGCAAAACATCTCAGTTGTGTTGGGTATTTGCCCTGAACTAAAGTTGTAGGTTCACAGGGTAAAGTTTGTTGGCATTAATAAATACTAGCAAACAGTAATTTAATATTTTTTATACTTGTCTCATATATCTGAATCCACCACACCTAGTACCATTTCTCTTTCTTACTAAGCACCTTGTAAAATCAGTTGCTGTCGAAATGTAGACATTTTGGCCAATATTCTCAGATTAATTAACATATGTATAGAAATATATTATTTGTAATAGTACTTTCTCTTTATTTAATAGATCATTGACCCTTTTGTTGAAGTTGAAATTATTGGATTGCCGGTAGATTGTTGTAAAGATCAAACCCGTGTGGTAGATGACAATGGTAAGATCATAATCTGTGTTCACTTTTTAATGAAGATGGTCTAGAAATAGAATTTACACTAAAAAAAGTGTCTATGTAGACGAGCAAGAAATCTCTAAAATCTGTAACTCCCATCTGAGTTTACGTTAAAAACTTTTCAACACATAAAACTAAGTAACTGTGGGATAGATGCGTGGTTTATTTTGATGGTGTTGTAATCTAGGCTCTCCAGACTTTTGCTTTTAAAGGAATTTTTTTCTTCTAGTAAGAAGAGTAAATGATATTTTAAAGAACTGGGTTAAAAATTCACTGAGGAAATGCCTCCATTATATGTTTATATTGTATTTTTATGACATGAGTTTTCTCAAAGCTCTCATTTGTGAAGCCTATGTGTCTTGATAATTTCTCATTTCTGGAGCATGTAAAACTCTAAAAGCAAGCCCAATGTAGTCTGGCGAGTTTACTTCTTGAGTATTTTCATACAATTGGAGGGGCAGCATTCTTCTTATATTTTGGCCGTAATATGAAGAAAGTTTTCTTTACCCAAGCCTCATGGCTTTTTATTTGTAATCTTTTAAAATTTGTTTGTTCATACATTTCACAAACATTATTGCATACCTACTTTTCTCAATCTCTTGTGATTAATACTGTAAAATACATTTGAAGCACAATCATTAATTTGAGAAATTAGGGGTTCACAGGGAGTCCCTGAAGGAACACTGCAGTTCCAGAGTAGGGCAAACCTGTAACTTAGGAAAAACATGTACACAGAAAGAAACCTTCTTAAATTGCGTTTTTCCACCAATGTTCAATAGATTATTCTTTCTTTTTTTAGTCTCAGAAATAATTGAGAGGTCATCACTAAGTCAACAGAAAGATCTTCTCTTATTCAAGAGGGGTATCTCAGTGATTTTTCAGATCATAATTATTTCATCAGCTTGAGGCTTTTTAATAGGGTTCAGTGGCTGATACCTCCTAAATGCATACATTTTTAAAAACTTATTTTCATTTTTTAGAAAAGAAAAAAACAGAAACTTACGGAGTACTTGATTTTTTAACGGCTTTTATAGTTATTTTATTGGAGAGAATTTTGCCAAATAAATGTAGTTTTGCATTTTAGTATTTGAGGTGAAATATCCCTTTTTAACGTATTTTTCAGTAGCTGTGAAAATATGCCATCATTCATGCAGTAAGGTCTTGCTTCGTGAGAAGCTACTGGGAATCAATAGTGCACAGTCTAAGTTGACCCTGTCACTAACTATAAGGCCTTGTGTGGCTTTGGGCACATTATCGTCTATGAACATCAATTTTCTCAACTACAAAATGTCATATAAATACTGATATTTCCTACTTTAAAAGATGAGTGTTGCTTGTATAGTTTTTGAAAGTGATATATTTTTGAAAGTCAGTAATACATAGTTTTTAATTAGAAACAAAAACCAAAACCCTGCTCTACTCTAAAAACTCTAAAAATCCTCTAACAAAAACTTAGAAGATTGCTATAAGAAATAAGATGATGTATGTACAATAGTTGAAACCTGCAAAAGCATCTTATAAAATGTTTGTTGATGGTTATTACAGCAGCGGACTCTTTGGTTCACGACAAGCATAATTCTGTTGGGAGAGGATATCATTCTTTATTGTTTTGGCTAAAACATTATTCTTAGATCACTATTATAGATAATTTTTTAACTTACTGAAGCATTCTGAATACTAAAGAGCTTCTCTACAATACAGTTACACATCAAAGATTAATAGATTTGATGTGATAATTTACAGGCAATTTTCTTACCAATTATTTTCTAGCAAGGGGGTAAATTTCGAGGCTTTATTCCAGTAAGGCATCCCGGAGTGGCTTAGTTGTCTTCATGAGTTTAATAACCACTACAAGCAATTTTCACCGTCTGCTTTACAGATGTTGCTGCCAACTCATTTTCAGCCAAGTCCTTTGCTTTTCTGATTTTTCTTTTCCTATTTCTCTGAGGATTTAACCCTGTGTGGGAAGAAACGCTGACATTTACAGTACACATGCCAGAAATAGCTTTGGTTCGGTTCCTCGTGTGGGATCATGATCCCATTGGACGAGACTTTGTTGGGCAAAGAACTGTGACTTTCAGCAGCTTAGTGCCTGGTAGGTATGAGCTGGCCTTTTCTCTCTAGACTGACCATTCCTTTTTCTTTGGAAGATATAATACATCATATGTTACTTACATAATAGCATACATGATATATAAAATATGTGTCATATAATAAACGTGACTTTTAACAAGCTTTGTAAAATGTAAAGGATTATAGTTGGGCTGGGTGCAGTGGCTCACGCCTGTAATGCCAGCAATCTGGGAGGCTGAGGTGGGCAGGTCACGAGGTCAGGAGATAAATATCATCCTGGATAACACAGTGAAAACCCGTCTCTACTAAAAATACAAAATTAGCCGGGTGTGGTGGTGCATGCCTGTAATCCCAGCTATTCGGGAAGCCGAGGCAGGAGAATCGCTTGAACCCAGGAGGCAGAGGTTCCGGTGAGCCAAGATCATGCCACTGCCTTCCAGCCTGGGCAACAGAGTCTCAGAGCCAAGATCATGCCACTGCCTTCCAGCCTGGGCAACTCTGTCTCAGAAAAAAAAAAAAAAAGAGCTATAGTCAAGTCAGATACTTAATTTTGTTGCACCCATGAGAAAGTCAAATGCAAGTTCAACTAAAAAGAAATGACTGTCTTTCCTTTTATTAGGCTACCGGCATGTCTATTTGGAAGGACTGACAGAAGCATCCATATTTGTACACATAACCATCAATGAAATCTATGGAAAGGTGAGAAAGATCATAGGATTTAAAGTCATATACATTAATATGGTCCTCAACAATGCTACTGATTAATTGCATAATAGGAATGTAAATTTTGACAAACTGTGCTTGAACCAAAAGCTCTAAGGAAGCCCAGCGAGCCCAGTCTGCTATTCCAGTCATGTCCTAATCCACCTGTACTCTTTTCACTGTTTAAGCTGTGTACTCATTCCTTCTACACAGGGGCCCTCTCTGGGCTTAATAGAATTGAGAAAACTATTATTCTCTCAGGCAGTAATCTGTTTGGCTAAAACAATGAAGATACAGTTAAATGTTGAATTTTATTTTAATCCTTAAAAAGACTCAACTGACCTCAGTGGGAAATGTAGTGTCTCAGATGGTTGATGAATTACCTGTACTAACTGGTCTGTGATCCCAGCCACTTCTAGGCAGGCTACATTCATTTGGTACCAATGTTTTTAACTGAAAATCTAAAAATTATGAATGGATTTTAAAGCTACCTATAGGACTGAAAAGAAGGAGACCACAAAAATGCATTCTAGTTCTTTCCTGATGCTGTTGTCGTGGTTATAGAACTCATTTGAGGTTTACAAACCAGTAGGTTGTCCTCTGGTCGTGTCAAGTAATTGGGGACTTGGTTACCGGTATGAATTTTCAGGACCACATGGGATTTGGAGGGACTGTTAAAGCATTGAATTGGGCGTAGAAATGTCCCGTGCTCTTTACCAGAAAATCTGTATAGCTGGAAGCTTCCTCGTCTGTGAATGTGGGATAAAAATAATACCTGCCTCATAAATAAATATATTTCTTAGAAAGCTGCCTGGTACACAGTAAATGCTCAGAAATATTGGCTAATATTAATGTGATTATGACTACAATCCAGCTAATAAGGAATGAACCATTTTAGCCTGAATTAGGGAGTGTAATGTTTATTTTCATATCAGTCAGCAAGGGTGTGGAGGTGAGGGTAAGAATCGTAATTTCTAATACTGGTCAAGTTTTATACCATAACTTTCTGTGTTTAGTCCTGGATTTCTGTTCGTGCTACTTGTTGGAATTTTGCCTCTCATCTAAGTAGACACAAATGTAAATAATTCAAAAATGATTCTTGAATTCTAGGAATCCCAGGTTAACTACAGATTATCTCTAGCATTTATCACATTGAGGGAAACAATTAAATTCCGAATTTGTTTAAAACTTGAGCCAGAAATAAATTAAAATCTGAAAGTGTTCTATATCATCCCCATCTTCTCTCCTAAATAAATGTCCATTTATGAGTCATACTCTTTATTCCTTTCAAGATGTGTTCGGGTTGGGATCCACACATCACAGTGTAGTGGTATTGGTCGAACAATGAATGAGCATAAGACTGAAAATCCCTGAAACTAACAGAAAGGGTTTATAGACATGTATGCATTTTTTCTTTGCGTTTACTTGTGACACCCTCTTCAGTGAGCCCCAATTGTGTTTTGTTGTGTTTTGTTTTTTTCCTTTACAGTGGAGCCCTTTAATACTCAATCCCAGTTATACTATATTGCACTTTCTAGGAGCTACAAAGGTAGTTTCTCAGCATGGTGCTTTGTTCTGGCTGGCATATTTCTTTTAAGTGGTTATGGCAGCATGCTTTTTCATATCACTCCATTTTCCTGCTTACCACTTTGAAACATGCATCTGTTGCTTTAAGGCGCCTGAAGTTCGTAGCAGTCTGTGAGCTGTGGAGACTTTTCCTACCATTTTGTCATCTCTGGGTAGGAAACTTCTGGGAGAGCTTGATGTAAGAATGGAAGGCTGAAGTCCTTGCAAAGTAAGGTTGATAAGATGTGCATGACGTTGTGCAAACATGCTGTGAGCTGCTGCTTTCTTGGTGTGAATATATTTCAATGGCTGTACAATTTCGGTTTATATTCATTTTTCATGGAGCTGTCATTTTAAAGGCAAGTTGTTGACGTGATGGCATTTGCTTAACTTGTGGTTGGTCCTTTTGTGTCTTCAGAATAGACAACTCCAGGGTCTGAAGGGACTGTTCAATAAGAATCCTAGGCACAGTTCTGCAGAAAACAATTCCCATTATGTACGGAAACGATCGATTGGAGATAGAATTCTGCGACGCACAGCCAGCGCCCCAGCCAAAGGCAGGAAAAAGAGCAAAATGGGCTTCCAAGAAATGGTGGAGATAAAGGATTCAGTGTCCGAGGCCACAAGAGACCAAGATGGCGTGCTGAGGAGGACCACACGCAGTTTGCAAGCACGTCCTGTCTCTATGCCTGTTGACAGAAACCTTCTGGGAGCTTTGTCGCTGCCTGTATCTGAAACAGCAAAAGACATTGAAGGAAAAGAAAACTCTCTGGGTAAGATGCTTTAAGTTTCTCTAAGAATAAACCCTTCTAGGCTGCATTTCAGTCCCTGTTTACCATTATGAAGAGGTTGACATTCTGTAGTCAAAGTAAAATATACTGAAAAATAAATACTTTTTAATGTGATCTTCTACACGAGAAGATTTTAAACATTGGGGGCCAGGTAGATCCATTTCCTCCTCACCAAGAGCTTTATAATATCAACATCTGAAATTGACAGTGAGAGATAGGGGAGCCATTAGGTGTTATGGCATAGAGAGGAAGATGCAACCTGCAAAATAGGATTGGAAATACTGGTTTTCCAAATGAATGCCATATTTACTGATTGTTCTGAGGATGAATATGGTTGTATTACTTTTCTTACATATAACACATTTCCGTGACTGGAAATGTTTATGGAGAAAGAAAGCCAGTTGTTAAAAACAAGTCACGTTTTTCAAAAACAAGCAAATCTTTTTTTCCCAAGAGGTGGCTTGGGCAGTGTTTTCCTATGGCCTCGCTTCCCTGATCCTTGGATGCTGGCAGGGATGGAGGTGTGCCTGCAGCTTTAGCACCGTCGTGGGCTCCACAAGCATAGGGACCAGGTGCTGCCTGTCTTTTTCCTTAATTTGAGTGTATCATTGACTCATATCAGGAGCTCAATACAGAGTGAAGACTGCCTTGCAGTGTGCCAGAGAGCCTTTGACTGATGTCAGTGACTCCCATCCCATCCTATCTGGGGGTAAATTTAAGTGCCAAAACTGTGTGCATTTGATATCTATGCAACAAATATGTTTTAATTAAATCAGAATCATCTCAGACAACTAAAATGTGGTACTGATTTTCTTTAGCAAAATTGTTCTTTTATCTTTTATCGAATGGTCTAATTTCGGGGCTCTTTTTTCCCACAAACACCATTTTACTTGTGTTGATTTTTTGTTATAAGATATTATTGAATGATTTATTTGAAGGAGAAAAAGAACATTTAAAAGCTTGAAATTTTGCTAAGAGCAGTGTCAGAGAAGAGGTAAAATATGTGCCTTAAAATGTATTTTAAAATCCCATCTTTGGGAAAAATAAAGCTATATTCAATAGAAATTGGTTCTATCCTGTTAATGCCACAGTTAAGATGTTAATACCATTAAGGTGAGTTAGAAAGCAATTTTGAGGTAATATTTCTTTTCTACTTTTAAAAAGCAGTTATATAAATTAGTCATGTGTATTAAACTTCTGGTAAATATAAAACAATACATAGTTATATTGCATTAAGTACAGAAAAAGCAGACTACAAAATTCTATATATTATTCTGGTCCTCTGCAAAATCTTACAGTGGCTGTCTCAGTGGTAACATCATATGGTATTTAAGTTTTTCTTTATAATTTTTTGAGGTTTTCAAAATTTTTATGATGAATATTTTTAGTTTGGAAACTAATAATAAGTTGAACAAGTTCTTTTTTCTTATGTATCATGACTCTGGAAGCATTATATTATTAAAATAACCTGATCAAGAATTGGATACCTCATACTCTCCTAGCAGTATACTAACCATGCTGGGCTATCCCAAATTACTGTGAATTGTGTTTTTATGGTTTTCCTTTACTGTGTCTGACAACTTAGTGCCACTTTTAGGGAAGGATGCAATATGAAATTTGTGTGTTAAAAAGAAATATATGATTAACAAAAAATAGATATTAGCAATGACATGGAATTGATGACCAATTTTTATCTTTACATTTTAACTCAACAGATATTGATATTTTAATGCATTTATTACACCTTCCAATTATTTTAGAAATTAATTGATTAAATTAAATATGCTCCCCAAATGTTTTGAAAATGACATTATTATGTTTTTCTTCTTTTCTTCTTTTTTGTTTTAACTAATACATGTATAACTTTAAAAGCTTATAGTATCTTGCTTACAGGTACCACAATGCTTTGTTTAACAGAGCTGTCTTGTTCTGTTTCTATTGCCATGCTTCTGTGTAGTACAAATCTGAATAGGAAACAACTTAAGGTAATCCTCACTGTAAAAGTATGGTAACTCATTGACATTTTTTTGACAATGAATATTACATCCTTAGCAGATGTAATAGATATTCAAAGGGAAGCTTCAGTGAAATTCCTATAAATATATTTTACCATTTATTCATCACACAGACACTTTGTTGCAAACCTATGCAATCCATAATTATATTCTGTCACAGTGTAACAGATTTACATTCTCCATTTGTCTGTCTGAAGACAACATGAGTGTTTGCAGGTTCTACATAAAGTGATACATGTCACCTAAAATATTGTTTGTTTCCTTCAGCAGAAGATAAAGATGGCAGAAGAAAAGGGAAAGCAAGTATAGAAGATCCACATTTTCTAAATTTCAACAAAAAGTTATCGTCCTCCTCCAGTGCTCTTCTCCACAAAGATATCATCCAAGGGGACGCCATTGTATCTACTGCCCACATGTCAGTTACAGGAGAACAGCTGGGCGTGTCAAGTCCTAGGGGTGGGAGAACCACATCAAATGCCACAAGTAATTGCCAGGAAAACCCCTGTCCCAACAAGTCTCTCTCCCCAAGGCAGCATTTGGCTCCCGATCCTGTAGTTAACCCCACACAAGATCTACATGGTGTGAAAATCAAGGAAAAGAGGAATGCTGAGGGCTTTGTGGAAGGGAAAAGCATCTTATCAGGAAGCATCCTTTCTCATAGCAACCTAGAAATTAAGAACCTGGAAGTTAATAGGGGTAAGGGCCGAGCTGCAACATCCTTTTCTTTGTCAGATGTCTCCATGCTGTGTTCTGACATACCTGACCTACATTCAACTGCAATTCTGCAGGAGAGTGAAATTTCCCATCTTATTGACAATGTCACTTTAACAAATGAGAATGAGCCGGGCAGTTCCATCTCAGCCCTGATTGGCCAGTTTGATGAGACCAATGATCAGGCTCTCACAGTTGTTTCTCATCTTCATAATACCAGTGTGATGTCAGGCCATTGTCCCTTGCCTAGCCTGGGCCTAAAAATGTCCATCAAGCATGGTATTTCCAAGGGAAAATCCAAGTCTTCCTTCCTGTGCTCATCTCCGGAGCTGATAGCACTCTCGAGTCCTGAGACCACCAAACATGCAACGAACACAGTTTATGAAACTACCTGCACTCCCATCTCTAAAACCAAACCAGATGATGACCTTTCTAGTAAGGCCAAGACAGGGGCCATAGAAAGCAAACTTCCTGGGTCCCCTAATACTTCTCATGACTGGTTACCAAAAAGTCCTACCAAGGGAGAAGACTGGGAAACACTGAAGAGCTGCAGCCCTGCCTCTTCCCCTGATTTGACCCTGGAGGATGTAATAGCTGATCCTACTCTCTGTTTCAATTCTGGGGAGAGCAGCCTTGTGGAAATTGATGGAGAATCAGAAAATCTTTCTCTAACAACCTGTGAATATAGGAGAGAGAGCACAAGTCAACTTGCTTCTCCTTTAAAACTCAAGTATAATCAGGGTGTGGTAGAACACTTTCAAAGAAGTTTGAGAAATGGCTACTGTAAAGAGACCCACCACCCTTCTGTCCCTGAAATATTCAACAGTATTCAAGATGTCAAAACTCAAAGTATTTCTTATCTAGCCTATCAGGGTGCTGGCTTTGTGCATAACCATTTCTCAGATTCAGATGCAAAAATGTTCCAGACCTGTGTGCCCCAGCAGTCTAGTGCTCAAGATATGCATGTTCCTGTACCCAAGCAGTTGGCACATCTTCCTTTGCCTGCTCTGAAATTGCCCAGTCCTTGCAAATCCAAAAGTCTGGGGGACTTAACATCAGAGGACATTGCCTGCAATTTTGAGAGCAAGTACCAGTGTATTAGTAAGAGTTTTATTACAACTGGCATTAAAGACAAGAAGGGTGTGACTGTGAAGACAAAGTCGTTAGAGCCTATAGATGCCCTGACCGAGCAGCTTCGGAAGCTTGTGTCCTTTGACCAGGAAGACAGCTGCCAAGTAATATATTCAAAGCAGGATGCCAATCAGCTCCCCCGGGCACTAGTCAGGAAGTTGTCATCCAGAAGTCAGAGCAGAGTGCGCAATATTGCTAGTCGTGCCAAGGAGAAACAGGAAGCCAACAAGCAGAAAGTTCCAAACCCCAGCAACGGGGCAGGCGTGGTTTTTAGAAACAAGCCCTCAGCACCCACCCCTGCAGTGAATCGCCACTCCACCGGCTCCTACATCGCAGGCTACCTGAAGAACACGAAAGGAGGTGGCCTTGAAGGCCGGGGCATCCCGGAGGGGGCATGCACAGCTCTTCACTATGGCCACGTTGACCAGTTGTGTTCAGATAATTCTGTTTTGCAGACTGAGCCAAGCAGTGATGATAAACCAGAAATTTATTTTCTTTTGAGACTGTGAATTATATAAAACTGCATTCTTAAGGTTTACAAGGTATTCCGTAGAATGTCGGAGTTTTCAGTAAATAAGTTCCTTGGCTTTGGAATGATTTTCAAATGTATTTTTCAACTTGTATTTGGGTATCCTTTTGACTTCATGTGTTCTCCCTGTTAATGCGTTTGTATATAGATTTGGTGACATTTCCCATGTACCTATTATGATCTTTCTCCCTTGAGGTGTTGTAAACTATTATCAGTATGAAATATGTGCATGCCCTAGATGTGAAACTCCTCAGCAGCTCGGGTTATAATGTGTGTGTGTTTCACCAAGATGTCCTTTACTGTGTCCTCAGATTGCGTCACAAATGTAGTCATTTTTACTCTCTAACTGTTGACTTGATTAAGAGACTTTGCAAATGACAAAGGGATGAATTCCTTACTTTAATCTGTGATCATTTTTCCTATGTTTCCCTCTTTGTTGAGAAGCCCAGATGCGTTTTTATAACTCAGTTTTAAAAACTTTAAAATAGTTACCTTGCCTTTTAGAATGTTCTTATCCCACCCATGAAGAGAGTTTAAAGGGGATGGATAGCTGCTCCCCATGCCCTCCCCACTTTTTGGAATAGGCTGTGAGGGTGTGAGGAAGAAGGCCGTCTTTTGTATATAAGGACAAAATTGTTTGTTTTACATAAATTTTGTTACATATTTTTGCTAATGGCTTTGTATGTAACAAGAAGCCAGTTGCCAAACTACTTGTACTTTTGAATTTTCTGATTGAATTACAGACTGTGAACAATGGCTTTCAGAATGAGGGACTTCCATCAGACGCTAATGATAATAGTAGCACAAACTGAAAACTTCCCCAAAGCTTTCAAAGAATATTTTCTCATAATAAAATCCGAGTGAATAGATAATTAGAAGAAACATTTTTCCTTCAGGGAACCAAACAACTCTATTTTAGTACCGACATGCATTATTTTCACTGTGAATTCACTTTTTTATTGCATGTTCAGATGTCCCTCTTTGTTTTTTTTTTTTTTTTTGTAATGTTAACTGCAATGATGTTCTTCCTGGAATTCATGAAAATATAATTAAAACACATTTTTAAACAGTTGGTGAACTTTTTTTACTATTGAAATTCATACGATGACTATTGAGTAAAAGCACTCGGAGCACTTGGACCTACTTTCCATGTGTTTGCGGCAAAATAGAAAGCTATCACGGAGGACAGTTTTAAGCAGCAATTTAAGTCTCTGAGTGTTTTCCTTATGCTTTAAAAAGCATATTTGTGAGGTGACTTGAAAGAAAATCAAATGTAATGAGTTTCTTTGCATTTGGCATTGCTATTGCAAGTTTAAAAATAAGCCTTCCGAACTGGTTGTGGTGGTGGGCGGTGGGAGGGGAGCAGTGGTAGTGGTGGTGGTGGTGGTGGAGGGTAGGGGAGCCATGTGGGGAAGGCAAGTGAGATGCTATGTTTGGCAAATGAAACTGTCTGAAGCTTTGCAGACTTTTCAAAGTCTGCAAAGTGGGAAGAGGGCAGAGGAGAACACTTGGTCCCTGGTTCTCTTGGTCCCCAACTCTGAGCTTTTCCCTAAAGTTGGGGGTCCTTTATTTTCTGGACAAGCACTGGGAATCTGGTTGGGGCTGATGTGTAATGGTGAAAGGGTAAGTGACCATTTCTATGCCCTTAGTGAGCCCGAGACATTTTTGTTTTCTTGTGAGTTCTGAACCTCCTAATTCTATCCTTAGATCATGGTTTGTTTTTAAGGTATCCTTGTTTTAGAAGGGATTGACATGATGTACAGTTGTTAAAATTCACTTGCCAAAGAATAGAATTTAGTTGCTCTTTAGGATTTGATGGTATCTATGTTCTAAAACAGATCCAGGAGTTTACATTTGTTTTGTTTTGTTTCTTTAAGGTAAACACTGACATTTTATGGACTAGAATTATGAAATCCCCAAAATTGTGGGAAATGAAATACAAGTAATTTCAGAAAATAGGTTGGGAATGTTTCTAGCACAAAGAAAAGACAACTATTTAAGGTGATAGATATCCCAGGTACACTGGTTTGTTCTGTACAAATTATATGAACGTACTAAATTATCATATGTATCCTCCTCCCAAAAGAAGAAAATAGGTTGCATGCACAGTACTTCTGGCTCTCCTAGGAAATATTCATTTTCCTTTGCTCCTTAAAGTTCTTAAATGGAAATATTTGATAAACAAATTTGATAATGGATGGGGATTAAATCAAGTTCATTTCACAGATGAAAAAACTGAGGCGCAGAGGTTCTGTTTCCATTAAGTGTAATCCATTAGCACATTCATTTAGCTGATACTTTCCCTTTAAAAAAATCAAAAGCATGTATTATTTCTTGGTGAATATTGAATTTAAATCCTTTCTTTTAAAAATTTTATTATTATTTAATTTGTGTGGGTACACAGTAGGTGCATATATGTATGGAGTACATGAGACGTTTTGATAGAGGCATGCAATAAGCACATCATGGAGAATGGAGTTCCATTTCCTCAAGCATTTATCCTTTGACTTGCTCAGTGACTTATGAACAATCCAATTACACTCTTTATTTTAAAATATACAATTAAGTTATTATTGACTATAGTCATCCTGTTGTGCTATCACATAGAAGGTCTTATTCATTCTTTCTATTTTCTTTTTGTACTCATTAGCCATCTTCACCTCCCCACTCCCAGTCTCCCACTATACTTCCCAGCCCATGTGACTATCCTTCTATTCTCTATTTCATGAATTCAGTGGTTTTGATTTTTAGATCCCACAAGTAAGTGAGACCATGCAATGCTTATTTTTCTGTGCCTGGCTTATTTCACTTAGCATAATGATCTCTAGTTCCATTCATGTTGTTGCAAATGATTATCTCCTTCTTTTTATGGCTGAATAGTACTTCATTGTGTATATGTACCACATTTTCTTTATCCATTCATCTATTGATAGACATGTAGGTTGCTTCCAAATCTTAGCTAATATAAGCAGCGCTGCAACAAACATAGGAGTGCAGGTATCTCTTTGGTATACTGATTTCCTTTCTTTTGGGTATATACCTAGAAGTGGTATTGCTGGATCATATGATAGCTCAATTTTTAGTTTTTTGAGGCACTCCCAAATTGTTCTCGATAGTGATTATGCTAATTTACATTCCCACCAACAGTATACAATGATGCCCTTTTCTCCACATCCTCACCAGCATGTCTCATTATGCCTCATTAGCATGTCTTTTGGATATAAGCCATTTTAACTGGAGTGAGATGATATCTCATTGTAGTTTTGATTTGCATTTCTCTGATGATCTGTGATGTTGAGCACCTTTTCATATGCCTGTTTTCCATTTGTATGTCTTCTTTTGGGAAATGTCTATTCAAATCTGTTGCCCATTTTTTGATCAGATTGTTAGTTTTTTTCTATAGAGTTGTTTGGGCTCCTTATATATACTGGTTATTAATCCCTTGTCAGAGGGGTCGTTTACAAATATTTTCTCCCATTCTGTGGGTTGTCTCTTCACTTTGTTGACTGTTTCCTTTGCTATGCAGAAGCCTTTTAACTTGATGTGATCCCATTTGTCTGTTTTTGCTTTGGTTGCCTGTGCTTGTGGGGTATTTCTCAAAAAATTTTGCCTAGACCAACGTCCTAGAGATTTCCCCCAATATTTTCTTGTAGTCATTTTATAGCCTGAGGTTTTAGATTTAAGTCTTTGATTCATTTTAATTTGATTTTTGTATATGGCAAGAGATAGGGATCTGTTTTCATTCTTTTTTATGTAGATATCCAGTTTTCCCAGTACCACTTATTGAAGAGACTGTCTTTTCCTTAGTGTATGTTCTTGGCACTTTTGTTGAAAATGAGTTCACTATAGGGGTGTGGATTTGTTTCTGCATTTTCTATTGTGTTCCATTGATCTGTGTGTCTGTTTTCGTGCCAGTACCATGCTGTTTTGGTTACTATAGCTCCATAATATAATTTGAAGTCAGGTAATGTGATTCCTCCAGGTTTGTTCTTTTTGCTTAGGATTGTGTTGGCTACTCTGGGTCTTTTATGGTTCCATATAAATTTTAGGATTATTTTTTCTATTTCTGGAAGAATGTCATTGGTATTTTGATAGGGATTGCATTGAATCTGTAGATTTCTTCGGGCAGTATGGATATTTTAATGATATTGAGTCTTCTAATCCATGAATATGGAATATTTTTCATTGTTTGGTGTCCTCTTCAATTTCCTCATTCAGTGTTTTATAGTTTTCATTATAGAGATCTTAATATGTGGCTACTGTAAATGGGATTACTTTAATTTTTTTTCACATTATTCACTGTTGACATATTGAAATGCTACTGATTTTTGTATGTTGATTTTTGTGTCCTGTGACTTTACTGAATTTGTTTATCAGTTCTACAATTTTCTTGTGGAGTCTTTAGTTTTTTTCTAAATATAAGATCATATCATCCTCAAACAAGGATAATTTGACTTCTTCCTTTTCAATTTGGATACCCTTTATATCTTTTTCTTGTCTGATCATTCTAGCTAGAACTTCCAATACTATGGTGAATAACAATGGTGACAGTGGGCACCCTCATCATGTTCCACATCTTAGAGGAAAGGCTTTCAGTTTTTCCCCCATTCAGTATGATACTAGCTGTGGGTCTATTGTATATAACTTTTATTACATTGAGGTATGTTCCTTCTAGCCTCAGTTTGATCATAAAGGGATGTTAAATTTTAATCAAATGCTTTTTCAGCATCAGTTGAAATTATCATATGTTTTTAATTCGTTATTCTGTTAATATGATGTATCACATTGATTGATTTGCATATGTTGAACCATCCATGGGTGATAAATCCCACTTGGTCATAATGAATGATCTTTCTAATGTATTGCTGAATTGGTTTACTAGTATTTTGCTGAGGATTTTTGCATCAATATTCATCACAGATATTGGCCTATCATTTTCTTTTTTTGATGTGTCTTTTTCTGTTTTTTGTGTCAAGGTAATACTGGCTTCATAGAAAGAGTTTGGAAGTGTTCCTTCTTCCTCTATTTCCTGGAACAGTTTGAGTAGGATTGGTATAAGTCATTCTTTAAATGTTTGGTAGAATTCAGCAGTGAAGCCATCGGTTGCAGGCTTTTCTCTGCTGGGAGACTTTTTTATTACAGCTTTGATCTCATTACTTGTTATTGATTTGTTTGGGTTTTGGATTTCTTCCTGGTTCAATCTTGGTAGGTTTTATGTATTTAGACACTTTGTCAATTTCTTCTAGATTTTCCAATTTATTGGCACATGGTTGCTCTTGGTAGTCACTAATGGTCCTTTGCATTTCTGCAATATCAGTTTTAATGTCTCTTTTTTCATTTCTCATTTTATTTATTTGGATCTTCTCTCTTCTTTCTTAGTCTGGCTAAAGGTTTGTCAATTTTGTTTACATTAAAAAATCCTAACTTTTTGTTTTATTGATCCTTTGTAATTTTTTCCACTTTAATGTTATTTATTTATACTCTGATCTTTATTATTTATTTTTTCTACTAATTTTGGGTGTGGTTTGGTTTGCTTTTCTAGTTCTTTAAGATGCATTGTTAGATTGTTTATTTGAAGTTTTTCCTCTTTTTAAATGTAGGCACTTATAGCTATAAACTTCCCTCTGAGTACTGCTTTTACTGTATCCCCTAGGTTTTGGTAAGTTATATTTCCATTATCATTTTCTAGATCCTGCAGAAATTTTAAAAGTTTCTTCTTAATTTCTTTTTGAACCAGTGGTTATTCAAAAACATATTGTTTAATGTCCATATATTTGTATAGTTTCCAAAATTTCTTGTTATTAATTTTTAGTTTTATTCCATTGTGCTCAGAAAAGATGTTTTATATTATTCCAATTTAAACAAATGTTTTAAGACTTGTTTTGTGACCTAACATATGGTCTGTCCTTAAGAATGACCCATGTGCTAAGGAAAAGAGTGTGTATTCTGCAGGTCTTGGATGAAATGTTCTGTAAATATCTATTAGATCCATTTTGTCTGTAGTGCGGATTAAGTCTCATGTTTCTTTGTTGCTTTTCTGTCTGGAAGATCTGTCTAATGCTGAAAGTGGAGGGTTGATGTCTCCCACTATTATTGTATTGGGGCCTAGCTCTCGCTTTAGCTCTAATAACATTTGCTTTAGCTCTAATAACATTTGGGTGCTCCTCTGTTAAGTGCATATATGTTTAAACATATATGTTTAAATTTGTTATATCTTATTGCTGAGTTGACCCCTTTGTCATTATGGAATGACTTTCTTTGTGTCTTCTTGTAGTTTTTGTCTTGAAAATCTATTTTGTCTGTTCTAAGTATAGTGACTCCTGCGTTTGTTTGTTTGTTTGTTTGTTTTTTTGAGATGGAGTCTCGTTCTGTCGCCCAGGCTGGAGTGCAGTGGCGCAGGGTCTCTGCTTACTGCAAGCTCCGCCTCCCGGGTTCACACCATTCTCCTGCCTCAGCCTCCCAAGTAGCTGGGACTACAGGCGCCTGCCACCATGCCCAGCTAATTTTTTGTATTTTTTTTAGTAGAGACGGGGTTTCACCATGTTAGCCAGGATGGTCTCAATCTCCTGACCTCGTGATATGCCCACCTCGGCCTCCCAAAGTGCTGTGATTACAGGCGTGAGCCACCGCACCCGGCCTCCTGCTCTTTTTTGGTTTCCATTAGCATGGAATGTCTTTTTCCATCCCTTTATTTTCAGTCTATGTGTGTCTGTGTAGGTGAAGTGTGTTACTTGTAGACAGCAGAGCAATGGGTCTTGTTTTTTCATTATTCAGCCAGTCTGTCTTTTGGAGAGTTTAGTCCAAGTATATTCAATGTCATTTTTAGGACTTCCTCATCCCATTTTGTTGTTTGTTTTCTGGTTGTTTTGTGGTCTTCTTCCTACTTTCTTTCCTTTCTGTCTTCCTCTAGTAAAGGTGATTTTCTCTGGTGATATGATTTAGTTTCTTGCTTTTTATTTTTTTTTGTATCCATTGTCTTTTGCTTTGAGGTTACCATGAGGCTTGCAAATACTACCTTATAACCCGTTATTTTAACCTGATAACAACTTAACATTATTTGCATAAACAAACAAGCAAAAGGAAAACTAATAAAAACTTTATGCTTTAACTTCATCCCCCACTTTTTAACTTTTTGTTTTTATTTGTGCTTTTTTGTTTTGTTTCTATTTATAGCTTATTGTACTGACTATGTCTTGAAAAGGTGTTGTAGTTTTTATTGATTGGTTCCTTGTTTAGTCTTTCCACTTAGGATAAGAGTAGTTTACAAAACACGGTTATGGTGTTATAATACTCTGTGTTTTTCTCTGTACTTACTATTACCAGTGAGTTTTGTACCTTCAGATGATTATTTATCTCTCATTAATGTCCTTTTCTTTCTGACTGAAGTATTCCTTTTAACATTTCTTATAGGACAAGTCTGGTATTGATGAAGTCCATCAGCTTTTGTTTGTCTGGGCAAATCTTTCTTTCTCCTTCATGTTTGAAAGATATTTTTGCCAGATATACTATTTTAGGGTAGGAGTTTCTTTTTCCTTTAGCACTATTTCCACTGAAAAGTCTGCAACCAGATGTATTGTAACTCTATTGTATGTTATTTATTTTCTCTTGCTGCTTTTAGGATTTTCTTTTTTTTTTTTTTGAGACAGAATTTTGTTCTTATTTGCCCAGACTGGAGTGCAATGGCCCGATCTTGGCTCACTGCAACCTCTGCCTCCCAGGTTTAAGCAATTCTCCTACCTCAGCCTCCAAAGTAGCTGGGATTACAGGTGCGCACCACCATACCCAGCTAATTTTTGTATTTTTAGTGGAGATGGGGTTTCACCACATTGGCCAGGTTGGTCTCGAACTCTTGAGCTCAGGTGACCCACCCACCTTAGCCTCCCAAAGTGCTGGGATTATAGGCGTGAGCCACTGCACCTGGTCTAGGGTCCTTTCTTTATTTTATTTTATTTTTTTGGTCAGAAGACTTCTACTGAAGATCTTTCTTTATCCTTGACTTTTGGGAGTTTAGTTATTAAGTGGCTTGAGGTAGTCTTCTTTGGGTTAAATCTGCTTGGTGTTCTATAACCTTCTTGTACTTGGATATTGATATATTTCTCTAGGTTTAGGAAGTTCTGTTTTTATGCCTTTGAATAAACTTTCTACCCCATATCTCTTTCTCTACCTCTTCTTTAAAGCCAATAACTGTTAGATTAACCCTTTTGAGACTATTTTCTAGATCCTATAGGCATTCTTCATTGATTTTTATTGTTTTATCTCCTCTGACTATATATTTTCAAATAGCCTGTCTTCAAACTCACTAATTCTTTTGTCTGCTTGATCAAGTCCACAATTAAAGAACTCTGATGCATTATTTGGTATGTCAATTGCATTTTTCAGCTCCAGAATTTCTGCTTGATTCTTCTAAACTATTTCAATCTCTTTGTTATGTTTATCTAATAGAATTCTGAATTCCTTCTCTGTGTTATGTTGAACTTCTTTGAGTTTCCTCAAGACAGCTATTTTGAATTCTCTGTCTCACAGGTCACATGTCTCTGTTTCTCCAGGATTGGTCCTGGTAGTTTATTTAATTCCTCTGGTGAGGTCATGTTTTCCTGGATGGTGTTGATGCTAGTAGATGTTCTTCAGTGTCTGAGCATTGACAAATCAGGTATTTATTGCAGTCTTCACTGTCTGAGCTTATTTGTAGGCATCCTTCTTGGAAAGGTTTTCTAGGTATTTGAAAGAATTTCAGTGTTGTGATCTAAGCTGCATCTGCTTTAGAGGGCACTCTAAGCCTAGTAACAGTGCGGTTCTTGCAGACTCATAGAGGTACCACCTTGATGATTTTGGACAAGATCCAGGAGAATTCTCTGAATCACCTGACAAAGATTCTTGTTCTTTTCCCTTACTTTCTTCTGACATACAGAGTTTCTCTCTCTCCGTCTCTCTCTCAGTCTCTCTCTCTTTCTCTGTCTCTGTTCTAAGCCACCTAAACCTGGGGATGAAGACCACCCCTGTGGTCACCACTGCTATGACTGCACGGAGTCAGATCCAAAGCCTGCACAGTTCTGAGTCTCACCTAAGGCCTACTGTGACCACCACTGGCTACCGCCTATGTTTGCTCAAGGCCCTGGGGCTCTACAGTCAGTAAATGGCAAAGCCAACCATGCCTGGGTCCTGCCTTTCAGGGCAGTGAAGTCTCATAGACCCTGGGTGGGCCCAGAGGTGCCTTCCAGGAGTCAGGAACTGGAGTCAAAAACCTCAGAAGTCTACCTGGTGTTCTGTTGTATTGTGGCTGAGCTGACACTCAAACCACAAGATGCAGTCCTTCCCACTCCTCTTACCTCCTTTTTCCAAACTCATCTTGTAGCCACTGCCACCTCAGGCCATGAGGAGTACTGTCAGACTACTACCAATGTTCCCTTAAAGCCAAAGGGTCTCTTAAGTCCATTTGTTATGAATGCTGCCTGGCCTGTGAGTCCCTCTTTAGGGCACTGGGCTTCCCTCTGGCCCAAGGCAGGTCCATAAATGCTAAGAGTCAAGTTCCGGAATTGGGAACCCCAAGAACCTGCTTGGTGCTATATCGCCCTATGGACATGCTGGTACATAAGATGCAAGAGAAAGTCCCTTTTACTTTTCCCTTGCTTTTCTGAAGCAGGAGTTTGCCCATAGCCACCACAGCTGGTAATGCTCTGAATTTTACCTAAAGTCAGCAAGTCTCAGAGGCTCACCCAAGTCCCTTGACATAATTCCTGGGTATCGCTGCTGTTCATTTGGGGTCCAAATGAACAGGTGATGAATGCTGCTGGGACTGGTCCTTTCCTTCAAGTCAGCAGGTTCCCTCTAGCCCAGGGTTTGTCTAGAATGTCATCTGGGAGCTAGTGTTTGGAATAGGGGTCTCACGACTCTGACTGGTACCATCTTCTGCTGTGGCTGAGCTTCTATCCTAGACACAAGAGAGTCCTCGCCACTCTTCCTTCTCCTTTATATTTACATTTGGATGTCAACTCTGCCTTGAGGAGATCTAGTCATAAGATAAATGATTGGGGCAAAGTGGTGGTTTATCAGACCAATCCCTCTAGTGCCCATGTGTGTCTGTCACTCTTACATGTATTATTATTCTACTAATAGGACACTGGAAGAGAAGAGGAAGCAATTTTATAATTATCATTTGGAGATTGCCTAATAAGGAAGAGGCAGTAGTAAAGCTTCAATTTTAATAAAAGCTTTGGATTCATCAGGGTTTCACTTATCCGGAGGATGGAAAAGGGACTCATTTGGTCACAAGGCACTCACACAAGTGAGGTCTCAATCAAGATATTAACAGGCTTCCTGATTATTTTTTTTCTTAGAACTACAGAATCCAGGAAGTTCCTAGTCCAAAAAATCTAACTAGAGCAAATCTGTGAAATTTCGGAGTTTTCTCATTTGACTCCTTTCCTAGAGGCTTCAGGGCATGTTCTAAGACTGAACAGTAACAAGTAGCTGGGGGAGTTGCCTACAGCAGTGGCTATATCCACAGAGGACAGAAGCAAAGCTTCTGAATATGATCTAATCAGCCTACCTTTTCCTCTTAAAAATTTTTAGTGGGTCTCCACAACTTATGGAATAAGGTTCCATAAGCTTGCATACAGAGTCTTTGATTTGTGTTTCTGTAGCCTGGCCTCCTCTGCCTTAGATTTCCCTTTCCTCTTTTGCCCAGTGCATTCTTCAAGATGCATCCTGGAAGATCTCTTTCCCTGGGGAAGCTTTCCTGATCATCTCCTCTTCCCTGATTGTCTCCAACCCATCAAGAATTACACAATCTCATTTGAGGACCTCCAGTGCACCTGTGAAACCCTGGATTCCACTTCATTGTCGGGATCTCTTCACATGTCTACCTTCTCCACTAGACTTCATCCTCCCTAAGGGCATGACTATGCCTTGTTCCCTTTCCCTAGCTCAAAGCCTGGTACCCATGTGCCTTCAGTAAACATCTGATAAACTGATAAATCAGGGAACTTAGAGAAAATGTGAGAGTAAACCGAGTCTACCATCCCAGTTTGCTGTATGCCTAGAAGGAGGAAGAAGCACAGGATATTGTTCCATTATTTTGTGTGGTGATGACTAAGTTTGTCTTTTTATATTTTTCTTTGGTTCTCTCATTTCTCGGTTTCCATCCAGTCCATTATTTTCCTCTCGCTTTTAATTTAGTGACTACTTAGTCATTTACCATAAGAGTAACTGATATTTGTATAGAATTCTGCAATATAAAGAGACTTATATACATAGTACATCTCATCTAGACCTTAAGACAATTTTGTAAGGAGATGATGTTACCCCCACTTCGTAGATTCCAGAAATGAGTCTCATTCAACTTGTGATTTGCCGAAGTTCATGAGGGATAGGAAGTATCTGAACAAGGTTATTCCAACTCCTATATTAGTCCTTTTTCCTCTACACACCATTGCCTTTTCTGAAGACTTTAATAAACATATAGTTAGCATCTAGTCTGGGCTAGGTACTCAGCTGGGTGTTAGTGTTCTGATGATAAGGTCTTATCTTTATGGAGCCAGCTGGTAGAGGTGCTGAGATATAATATATTGGTTTTGTTCCAAATGTCTGAATAATTAGAAACATATCACCTATGGTAGTTGAAAATATAGAAAGTTTTGTTGCTGTATATATGACATCCATGAATTATCCACTTTTTCTTTTATTTATTTATTTATTTTTATTATACTTTAAGTTCTAGGGTACGTGTGCATAACGTGCAGGTTTGTTACATATGTATACTTGTGCCATGTTGGTGTGCTGCACCCATCAACT
>NW_012118265.1:9083375-9084958 GCF_000951035.1 Colobus angolensis palliatus | reverse complement strand
TGCTTGTGATTTTTGCACATTAATTTTGTATCCTGAGACTTTGCTGAAGTTGCTTATCAGCTTAAGGAGATTTTGGGCTGAGACGATGGGGTTTTCTCACTTTTTCTTTTGACTGAAATACCTATTTCACTGGGGCATGGGAGTGCATTCCCAAAGAAGCAAGAATGATATAATAGAGAATTGAGGCAGAGAAAGAAGGAGAGGAAATACAATGGGATGAGTTACTGAGATGATGATAGCTTTGCAATAAAACCAGCCAGATAATTGGATTTACAGGATGTCTCCAGAGTAGCCATAAGAAAAGACTGCATCTGAGAGAAGTTCACTGTAGGGAAGGATGAGAGATCTTCTGATATCTTTCCTATCTACTTTCTTTTACTGGTGAAGTCTACCCTACAAGTCACTCAATTCCTGTATTTCCAGGTTGTGTTACACAACCCCTCCAGGCATCCACTGGGAAGCCAGAACCCTGGGGCACAGTGCACTAGTCTCTCCATGTCAGCTGGGGCTGCATGTGGGGACTCCTCAGTGTATGGTGTCAGTGACAGTGGCAGCAGCAACAGTAGCTGGGACATAACCACTGTGCGAGTAGCTGAGAAGCTATAACAATACAAATGGTTGACTTTGAGCGGGATGGGGTGGGTAGGGATGAGAGGAGCTGGTGTGATACATAACCTGGGTCTCATATACTGCATCTCTTGCACTAATTCTATTTTCTTGCATATTCGTATATACCAGATGTTGCATGAGAGCAAGATATTTTTCACTATTTCCTCAAGAAGGGAGGGGCAAGGCCAGTCCTTCCAGATAGTGGTCAGCTTCAATCCCCTAAACAACATTTAAAGATTGGCAAATCAAGCTGCACTCCACTGCTGCAGATGGTTCAGGGGCATAGCTGATATTCACCATCTTCACTGTTGGTTCAGGGTCATAGCTGATACTCACCAACTCCGTTGTCTCTCACCTATTCTTGTTTCCCACATCTTCAGTCAGTAGTCAGCTGCTTAATCCCTGATGGATGTCAACTGTCAACTATCAATTGTTTTCCTTTGTCACATAATAGTTGCTGCAGGTGCCCATTTACAAATGTCACTGGTCACAGAATCTCCACGAGGTGCCTCAGTGAGTCCTGCACTGCAGATGTACTCCTCTCTGTCCCCATTGTGTTAGCAACAACCCCAGCCTCTCATAGCAATCAGAGTTTGTTAAACTAGTAAGTACAGTAATTCTTTTCTTGCTTTTCTTCTGGCATGGATCAACATAGTTGCACTAGTTCAGTGGAACACAATGTGTTCTCTAAGAAGCAATACTGCCTGGGAATGAGGATCTCTAACACAGCAGATATAAGATTATAGGAACAGATGGTGGGTAAATTAGTTCAGTCATTGTGGAAGACAGTGTGATGATTCCTCAGGGATCTAGAACTAGAAATACCATTTGACCCAGCCATCCCATTACTGGGTATACACCCAAAGGATTATAAATCATGCTACTATAAAGACACATGCACACGTATGTTTATTGTGGCACTATTCACAATAGCAAAGACTTGGAACCAACCCAAATGTCCATCAATGATAGAC
>NW_012118265.1:9079236-9082595 GCF_000951035.1 Colobus angolensis palliatus | reverse complement strand
CAAAAAAAGATTGTAGGAACAGAACGTTCACATTTTGAATGCTTCATTCAGAATACTTGTGAGAAGGGTGGTCCTAGTTCCACGTTTTGGTTCCCAGAGCCCTTGCTTTTCCAGTCCATATATAGGATCTGAGCCTGACGCTATGGCTACTTTGTTTATGAGCCCATCATCATGCAAGCATTTCATTGACCAAAGGAAGGAGCTGGTGATATTCAGAAAATAGGTCGTCCTATCTACCTGATTGTGAAGAGCCTCCTTGTGGCTGTGCTTATTCTTTAGGGTCACTCTGGAGAGGAACTGTATGATGGCAGTGGTCCATTTCTGAAGAACCTCAACATATCATACCACACTCTCTTTGAATTGACTCAAGGTCTTCCCTTCTCCATCAGTTGGTTATAGAGGATTTCCCATGAGGCCATAAGTATGAGTTGAGGGAGTGACACCAGTGCCAAACAGGTAGGTGATCTGAAGGTCTGGGAAAACAAGTCATATTTTTTGTGTGTGTCTTCTGGCCTACTTGAGTCTTTCCTTAAAAGTACCATTTTCTTCATATAATAGTTTGCTCCTGCCTCTCAACGTTTTTCTGGGCATTTCTGTTAAGACCATGCTCATGATGGGCAGCTCCAACTGCAGTTACATGGTGGACCATAGTCACACTCTCAGGTTTTACCTTACCAGGTATGTCCCTGCATGCTCTAGATCTCTGGGTCCCTAAAAATCTCACTGGTGTTGCAGGCCCCTTAATCATTAGGTACCTATGGTCTACTGATATGTATGTGTCTTATTCAAGTTGCTTGATCTATTCCTTTATTAGGTCCAATTAGAAAAATGTCAATCAATATAGAAGTCTAACATAATGTACTATGACATATGAAGATGAGAGAGATCATTACAAAACATACCATTATAGACAGCACAATTAACACAGACCCAGGGCAAGGCAGTGAAGATTTACTGTTGTCCTTGCAAATGTAAAGGTGAGCTGCTTCTGATTTTCTCTACTGATGAAAGTCAAGAATAAAGCATACAGCAAAATAAGAGACACAAACTAAGTGCCAGAGGTTAGATTGGTGTGCTCTAAAAAAAGAAAAATTATATCTGGCACAGAAGCTGCAATTGCAGATATCACCTGGTTGAATTTGTAGTAGCCCACTAGCACCCACCGCTATCTATCTATCTATCTATCTATCTATCTATCTATCTATCTATCTATCTATCTATCTATCTATTTATCTTTGTGTATTTGTGTGTATGTTTGCAGAGACCAGATAGGTGAAATGACTAGGGATACAATGGGAATTGCCATTCATGAATCCTTTAAGTCTTTGTTGGTACTAATTTCTGCAATTCTTCTTGGGAGGAGATATTGCTTCTGATTAACTATCTTGGTCTGGAAGGAGGTTGCATTGTATTTTAAAAGGCTAACACTGCTCCTTCTATCATAAAGTCCCTTAACTTATAGGTCAGGAAACTAAGAGCCAACTTCTAAGTACATCTATCCCATTAGACATTCAGAGACTAGAGAAGTAACAGAGTGGGTCCTTAAATCTATTGGATCCATTAGAAGATGGACTTGAGTCCAAATCCCATTTATAATCTGATACTGATAATACTCCACTTCCAATTGGAAGACAATGGTGGTGGTGGTGTTTTGGGTCCCCTGGTATTGGTGTCAACTGTGAGAGTACCTAGACTTTTTGTCTGTTCAGTGCATATTTTGGCAAATTTGGGCAAGGATTAAAGAAATAATTGCCATGCTTGTGTGACATTGTGAGGAACCAGCTTTCCTTCCAATCACTGGGTTCCAGATCTATGAGCTGACTTAGATCTAGTAACCAGAAATTGCTAGATAGTCCATTGTACTATCTAGCATCGTCCTGTGTTCATCAGTTCTCTATTATTTTTTATTGTACAAATCAAACAAAACCTTGGTTCAATGATTCTTAAACTTTAGTGTGCATCTCAACCACCTAGAGAGCTGGTTAAAACACAGATTGCTGGGCCACATCCCCAGAATTTCTGCATCACTAGGTCTGAGATGAGGCTCAAGAATTTTCATTTCAAACAAGTTCCCAGGTGGTGCTAATGCTGCTGATCTCTGGTCCACACTTTGATAACCACTGCTGTAGATGGCTGCTCGTCTGTGTCATCTTCGGGAAAACCATCACTTGTTAGCCTTAATAAAATGTCACTTTGGGACAAGGCACCTTCACTGCCCCTCTGGCCATGCTGCTCATTATGGCCATTACATCCACCCGGGCTCTGCCTTGATTGACTTCCCATATCCCCATTGATATTAGAGTCAACCCTAGCCTGACAGGACAACCAACTGTGGGTTCTCAGTGATGCTGGTCCTCAGGCCCTCCTGGAAAATATAAACAACTGGGGAATTCAGTGTCTTTATTCTAATAGTCCCCCTTTCTTGAGCCTCTGATGCCTTTCTTATTACTCTGCCAAAGTGGTTCCAACATTTTCACTCAATTTACTAACCACTGTGAATCCAGGCTTCGAGGAGACATCTCAGCGAACTGTTAGGACTGGTGTCCTTGTTAGACATGAAATTCCAAATTATGGTTGAGTTATCCACTCAAATAAATGTTTTCCTCTTCAGCCTTAATTCTACTTCCTTGGTCTAACACCCTCAAGATTTACCCCTACAGATGTTTCTCTGGTTCTTGTTTGATACATTTATGATCTGCTCCCACCGCCTGCCATAGATCAAACCTAGTCATAGAATGCTTTAAAATAGCAATTAGCTGCCTCATACCTATCAAGGATTTCAATATCATCAAAGTATCCAACCATTGCCAAAGTCCTATAATTATCATCATCCTTATATTGATCAATTGCAGTGACAACTTGATATTCAAAGACTTACCTTAAACCCCCACCTTATCCTAATTAGCTACAAATAAAAGCATTAGTAATTCTAATGTCACAGCTTGCCCATTGTTATTACTAACTACCCAACTCTGGTACCACTTGTCTCAGCCCTGGGTTTCTTGGAGTAGACAGAGAAAGGGGATAGCTTTTGTGCTATTGTTTTATGGAGGTACAACCCTAGGGAAGCAAGAGTAAGGGGGAAAAGAGAGGGGTAAGGAAAGAGGGAAAGAAAATACAAGGTAGAATATTATAATACCAAGATAACCATGGCTTCAGAACAAAATAGCTGGTTGTCCCATCTTTTAAGACATTTCCAGAGAGGTCAATTAAACTGTTGCATCTCAGAGCAGTCTGTTAGGGGAAGAAATAACAGACAATTTATCTGCTGACTTTTTTCTATCTCTTGTCTTGCATTGTTGAAATCTGCCTCGGTGGAAGTTAACTATTTGAAGTCCACATTTCCAGTTTATCCACTC
>NW_012118265.1:9026769-9079159 GCF_000951035.1 Colobus angolensis palliatus | reverse complement strand
TCTCTCTCTCTCTCTCTCTCTTTCTTTCTTTCCTTTTTTATGTATTTTTTATTTATTTATATTTTTTCTCACACTGTTGCCCAGGCTGGAGTGCAGTGGTGCAATCTTGGCTCACTGCGACCTCCACCTCCCAAGTTTAAGTGGTTCTTCTGCCTCAGCCTCTTTAGTAGCTGGAATTACAGGCATGTGCCACTACGCCCCGCTAATTTTTGTATTTTTAGTACAGAAAGCGTTTACCACATTAGCCAGGATGGTCTAGAACTCCTGACCTCAAGTGATCTGCCCATCTCAGCCTCCCAAAGTTCTGGGATTACAGGCATGAGCCACTGTCCCCGGCCTTACCCACACTTTCTAATCTATCTGTAAGGAAGCTGGAGCCTCCCCGGGTCCCCTCTGGCAGATCATGAAGACCTCCCTTTGTCATTTGGAGATGTGCATGAAAACTTCTCAGTTGGTGGTGGCAGTGCCACAGAAGTTTGGGTGTAATAGCCATGGGTGAGGTGTGATCTATTGCTGAGGCTGCTCTGGCTGGGAAGCAAGGGTGACAGTGATGGGGCTGATAGTATTGGTGAGGCCAAGCAGATCTGGCATGGCATATAAAGTGTATCCAGCTCAGTCAACATATTTAATACTTATCAAATACATATGATGAAGCAATTTTAATATAGTATTAAGATTTAGAAATTGGAGAAAAAAGATTTAGCCAAATTCCTTGACTTTATGAAGTTATAAAATATTTTGTGAAACATGCATATAAATAGATAATATTAGTATAATGTACTAAGTGCAGGAACAAAGGCAAGCATGGGTTAAACAGGAAGAACAAAAAGGGGCAGCTAGCTTGGTTTGAGGGGGCTGGTCAGGGAAAATGTTCTGGAGGCAGGACCAGAAAATTTAGAAAACTACAGAGGCATGCAATCAAGTAGCTTAGGGCCTTACTGTCAGAATTGTTGGTACTTGGGGCTTAATGCTTTGTGGCGCCCTTTTGAAATTTTTAGTTTCATCTTTGAATTAGTGTTTTGTAAATGAAGTTCAATGGGACAATGGAGCACGTGATGGGCACTCAAAGCCTCTGCTCATCATGTGCTGTTCACTTCTGGCTGCCTCCCTCCTCCCTGGCCCATTTACAGCCTGCTTGAACTCTAAAGCAGGAGGAGGCCATCATCCTCCTTTTCCCCAGCAGGGATTGCAGCATAGAAGCATGGAGGGTCAAGCTCAGGTTTGTGCTCCACAGTGTGCTGGGCAAGGCAAGGCAGCAGTTGTTTCTGCCTTGGCTGGCAGAGCAACAGCCATATTTGGGTCAGCAGGGACTTCTCACCTGTTCCCAAATCAGGTGCCAAGTGTTTCCCTGTGCAAAGGCCAAATATTTTGGATTGCAATGACCTCCTGTGGAAGGGATAGGTTGAATTCCGCCTGCAAGATTTTCATTTTTCATTTTGCGCTGGGCCCCCCAAATTATGTGGCCACCTTGCCTGGAGGCAGCGGTGATGCTCAAATTGATCTGTGAAGGACAAGTAGAAATTTTCCAGATGAAAAATGTGGGGAAGGGGTTGAAAGGGTCTGCTAAGGAGTGGGGCATGAAACAAAAGATTTCACCATTTATGTAGAATGTATTTTTTTCTGTCTTGAATATCTTGGTGGATGGTAGTTCCATTTCCTGAAATGGAGAAGAGAAAGTATGAGTGGTTCAGGGAGGAATCTGAGTTTCCTCTGGGTATGATAATTTGAGGTCCCCATTAGACCTCCTTCTAGGCAGAAGTAAAGGCTGAAGACCTACTTCTAGGCAGAAGTAAAGGCTGGATACAGGCTTAACGCCATGGGATCCAGTGAGGTTGCCCAGGTAGGGGATGTAAATAGAGCAGAAATGAGGATCTGGGCACCTTTGTTTTAGATCAAGCTTGTCCCACCCATGGCTTATGGGCCAAAGGCAGCCCAGGATGACTTTGAATGTGGCCCAACACAAATTTGTAAACTTTCTTAAACCATTACGAGATTTTTTTTTGGTGATTATTTATTTATTAGCTATCATTAGTGTTAGTGTATTTTATGTGTGGCTCAAGACCATTACTCTTCTTGCAGTGTGGCCCAGGGAAGCCAAAAGATTGGACACCCCTATTTAGATGATGATCAGAAGAGGAGGATCCAGTAACGGAGGAAGACATTCATGGGAGTATCACAGGGAAAAAGATGGAAGTATTTTGAGAAAGAGGTCAGCACATAGTTTGAAAAGTTTTAAGTCAACATCAGAAGTTCAAGATATTTCATATAAAATGCAGATTTTTAGCCTGTCTTGAACAATCGACAGGGCAGACAACATTAGCCCGCATTCTGTGTGGTAAGAACCAGTTGCAGGGACACAGAACCTGTGCTCATGAATGGGCATGCACGTTCCAGCTTCACTTCTCCACCTAATAGTCCTTGTCACCCTTGTTATTAGGGCTTGTCAGTCCTCACTTGTGATTGTGCTTTCATCACTGAAAGTCCTGCAGGCAAGAACTATTTCTCTCTGTGTAAGTCTTCGTCAAAGCCAGGAAAACAAAAGATAGCCTATGTGTCTAAAATCAAAATTGGAGAAAGCATATTTCTTTGTAGAAGTAAAGAATATTCTATGTGCTTAATTAGGAAACAAAGCCTCTTCAAAAGAAACAGCTTTGCCTGTTTTACTCAATTATAATCCACTACCTCCCTGGCTTCTGTATGCTTTCCAGTTGACCCTACCCTAAATTCATTTGCGAATTCTGTTCCCAGACCCAATATTTCTCAAATGCTTTCATGTTATTTTTCTTGCTCAATTAACTTCAGTGAGTGGTGAATGTTGGTGTCCACATTTTCTGAACAGAGAATATATTAATTGAGGCTGTTTTTAAAATTTAAATGCACACTTAGGAGCATTTATCCACTGTTCTCTGCTGACCCTCCTCCCAGTTGCTAATTTAGGACCAATGACAGTTTAGATCAAATTCTACCTGAAAGAATATTTTCTAATCATGCCACACGTAGGGACTATCTTGGGGACAAGACAGCATCTGTGTGGCAGGAGGAGTTCACTCCAGTCCCCTTGAAAGCCCTTGCCTCTGGAGGAGCTGCAACCAGCCTCAGTGGCAGGGTGAGGGTTGTGGCTTTTATATCCCAGGGTCGGCTCCTTCTCACCACCTGCTTCCCGTCCTCCAATTCCTCCCAGAGAGCCTCACCTTCCCTAGTTCATCACATTCCTAGTTCGACACAAATATCCTATTTATGGGTATTAATTATATTAACACATAATAGTATTGTAAATTAGAAACTTCATCTCTCAGGAGGAAAGAAAACTAGTTGGTTTTGTCCTTTCTTGCAAATTCAAGGCAGTACTATAGCCTAGTGGTTAGAAGCTTCACCTCTGTGCCAAAGTGCTTGCATTCAAATCCCATTTCCTTTATATCTTATTATGACCTGTAAAATGGGAATAATGACCCACCTCATCTTTTATGTGTAACAGCGGGACCAGCCCACACTGGGGCTACTCTGTTGATAACAAAATGTCGAGTTACCTTGTAGGTATAACAGAGGCGAAACCACAGGTCATGTAGTCCAGGAAGACATAATTAAAAAAAGCTTTGACTTCTAACAACATCTGGAACCAACGATTCCTTCCCTGGAAACCAAAAAGATTAGACATGACTGGAACCTGAACACTAGGACTCTTTCAAAAGCAAAGGGTCTGTGGGCCCTGAAGTTCTGGGACTAAAATCTGCCTCAATACACCTTACCATAAATGGTCAAATTTGAAACCGTCCAATCAGACCCATGCCGAGTCAACATTCCTAAATCCTTTTCTTTGCCCTCTGACTCCTTGTAACTCTCTTTTTTCTTTTTTTTTCTTATTTATTTACTTATCTATTTAAGATGGGGTCTTGTTCTGTCACTCAGGCTGAGTGGAGTGGCACAATCATGGCTCACTGCAGCCTAGACCTCCTGGAATCTAGTGATCCTCCTGCCTCAGTCCCCCAGGTAGAACCACTACGTCCAGCTAATTTTTGTATTTTTTGTTGAGATGCTGTTTTGTCATGTCACTCAGGCTGAGAAACTTTCTTTAGATTCCAAATCAGGGAGACCGATTTGAGCCCAACTCCTTGCTGGCTGATTTGCAATAAAACCTTTCTTTTCTCAAAAGCTGGTGCCATGGTATTGGTTTCTGTGTACATCAGATAGCAAGCCCATTTGCTCAATAACATGAAGATTATATGAATTAATATGTAAAGTTCTTAATTAGTAGCAGTTGGCACATAGTAAATGCTCAAATTTTTGCTGCTATACTATATCATTATTATGGTTATCTTATGGCATACTGTTATATCTCCTTTCCATTTAGTTATTGTATAATCACTGGGCTGATTTCTTTCTTTCTCTGGAGTATAATTTTAATTTTTTTCCACAGACCTTTCTGACTTATGCATAATTCCCTTCCTGTATCCATCCTTTTCTACTTATAAAGATGGAGAGAAATTTCTATGTTTAATTTACAGACAGATGCATACTTATTACAAGAAATAGAATATCTATATTTATCTATACATAAATACATGTTTATAATTTATTATCAGAAATTAATAGAGAAATGAAATAACTCATGTCAAAATCCTTCACTTGGTTCCAGTTACATTTTTCTTAATACTCTCATTCTCTTCGTTAATCAGTTCTTTATTCTGAATTCCAGACATTTATGCATTGGATAAGTAGTCATTTTGCATTGTATTTCATGATGTTTTGTGACTTTTCTAAAGGCTAGTTTCTTATTTCTACTTTTCTTTTCACAGTGAGGCTGCAGCTTACTTTGAACACAGTACAATTTCAAAGGGCTAATCAATATTCTGAATATTTTTCACATTTACTCTCTTCATGTACCTTTCACCTCCAGTTGCTATTTTAATGCAAGTTTGTGTGATTTACTTTAAGTAATGTTTTGAATTTATTTTTTCATTTTTGAACTTTTCATTTTGAAATGAAGACTTGATAAACAGTTTCAAAAATAGTACAAATAATTCCTGCATATCTTTCACCCAGTTCCCCTAAATGTTTCATCTTAAAAAACCACAGTAAAATGATCAGAATCAGGAAGTTAACACTGATACAATAATATTAACTTATTTATGGTCTCTATTTAAATTATACCATGTATCCCACTAATATCCTTTTTTCTGGTCTAGATTCCAATCCAGGATCTCACATTGCATTTAATTGACATGTCTTCTTGATTTTCTTCCATCTGTGAAAGTTCCTTAGCCTTTGTCTTTCATGGTCTTGACACTTCTGAGGAGTGTCAAGATTTAACTCAGATTTGCATTGTTGGCAAAATTCCATACATCTGATGTAATGCTGCTTCCACTGGGTGTGAGGAGGGCTCTTCTATTGGAAAAGAAGCTTCATCAGAATTTTGGGGCTCAGTATCACCAGCGTCATCAGAGTCTTCCCACATGTACCCATTTTAACTTACAGGATCCAGGTTATTTCCTGATCAATATCCTCATTTTAGAGACCTTGTGAGGCTGGGAGTTCAACTTGCAATATATTTCAGTTAGTCACAGAGTGGGATATTCTGCATCTAATTTTCAGCAATCTCAGCCTTGTATTATAGGAGATAAGGGTCTCCTTCATAGAATATATAGATGTTTTGAGGTCATTTATGTGGCACTTGAGGTGAGAACTTGACTCCCAGAGCTCATCCTTATTTCATCATTTTGCCCATTGACATTACGAACAACCATCTAATGTCATTACATTTATTAGACTCCTAAAAAATGTTCAAAAGTGTCATATACATAGTCACCCAGCTCCTTCCTTCTTGTACTTCCTTCAGATCAAGCCATACTTGATCTGGCCATAGAGGTACCCTAAGTATCTCCACTTGATAACCCTAACTAACAGTGCTCTCTTTACTACTGAAAATAGAGTCATTAGTGTCTTTAAATCCAATCAGATTAGACACTCAATTCCAGAAGCCCCAGAACCAATTACTCCTAATAACAAAATCATCTATATTAACCAGGGTTCTCCAAAGAAACAGGGTGATATGGTTTGGCTCTGTGTCCCCACCCAAATCTCATCTTGAATTATACTCCCATAATTCCCATGTGTTGTGGGAAGGACCCAGTGGGAGATAATTTGAATCACAGGGGGCAGTTCCACCATACTGTTCTCATGGTAGTGAGTAAGTCTCACGAGACTGATGGTTTTATCAAGGATTTTTGCTTTTGCATCTTCGTCATCTTCTCTTGCTGCCTCCATGTAAGAAGTGCCTTTCTCCTCCTACCATGATTCTGAGGCCTCCCCAGTCATGTGGAACTGTAAGTCCAATTAAACCTCTTTTTCTTTCCAGTCTCGGGTATGTCTTTATCAGCAGCGTGAAAACAGACTAATACACGTGGCCAGTAGGAGATAGAGAAGGAGAATGTGTGTATGTGTGTGTGAGAGAGAGACAGAGAGAGATTGAGAGAGGGATTTATTTTAAGGAATGGGCTGATGTGATTATGGGGAGTGAGAAGTCCAGACAGAAGAGCTGATGGTATACACGTTCCAGTTTAAATAGGAAGGCCTGAGAAGCAAGTGAGCTGATGGTGTTGGTTCCAGTCTGACAGTGAAAGTCTGAGAACCAGGAGAGCCAATGATGTAAGATCCAGTCTGAATTCAGGCCTAAAAGCTGGAGAAGACTTCTGTCACAGTTTGAAGACAGGAAGAAAGAAAAAATTATTTCTTGTTTATATTAGGTTGGTGCAAAAGTATTTTGCCATTACTTTTAATGGCAAAAACCGTGATTACTTTTGCACCAACAGAATACTTTTAGCCCATTCAGGCCTCCGAAAAATTGGAAGAGGCCCACACACATTGCAGATGGAAATCTGCTTTACTCAGTTTACTGATTCAAATGTTAACCTCATCAAGAAATACCCACATAGACATGCCTATGAGTAATGTTTAGCTAAATATCTGGGCACCCCATGGCCCTGTTAAGTTGACACATAAAATGAACCATCACACCTTCTAAACACATCAAATCGGGAGGCATATAATGACATTTTGTCTAATTACTAGCGATGTTAACTTAGATCACTTGGATAAGGCAGTCTTTCAAATTTCTGCACTTAACATTATTTTCCTCTTTGTATTTAGTAAGTATCTTGTGGTGAGATAAATATCCTGTTTTTCATCACACCTTTATCTGCTAATTTTAGCATCAATTAATGATTCTTGATTGAGGTAATTATTACTGTAATGTTATCAAATGTTGATTTTATGTTTCCATTATTTCTTCTATATTTATTAATTTGAATTCTCTTATTTATTTCTCAAATTATTTGTATCAGTATGGACTCATCAATATACATATTTTATTTTGGGGGTTATAATCCATTATTCTCATTATTAATTTTGTTACTCAACTTGTCATAGATTTGGGCATTAGGAGATCTTCTTTAATATTTAAACAGCTTTGCTCTATGAATTCTCATGGTTAGGTATGTAAGGTTTGTTAAAATAAACAAATTTTCTCTATTATTATAGCAATCCAGTTTTCTTTGCATGGAAATGCTTTAAAAACTTTTTTTATCTTAAAAATGTTTAATTAAAAGTACTACACTAGTTAATGGAAACTTAATAGCTACCCCAGATAAAAACAAAACAAAATAAAACAACAACCACCACAATGACCCCTCCCATCACTACCAAGTTATTTTACCCTTCCAGATCAATAATTTTTCATGGGCATTGTATTGAAATGCTATAAAGACATTTTCACTGGCTAGAGACACTATTTCAAATGAAATATGAAGAAACATGAAAACATTGACATTTTAAAGTGACTCCTATGGATTTGATTTCATGAATAATTAAAATAGAGCATTTAGTGCTCTTATACTTTTTATAAACTCATTCGTTTATGTCAGTCTTTATGTCTGAAAGAGATTTAATGTATTGTTTAAATTCATTGTTTCTTTTACTGCAATTCACAGAAAGAAATTCTAGCTATTTCATCCCAAAAGAAATTTATTGAAGGGATATGAGGTAACTAATAGAATGGAAGCGCAGCCAAGAATCTGTCTCAGAAAATAAATATCAAAAGGAGCTGCAAGAATCCATAAAGAAGGAACTAACAAGCAGACCCTTTGAAGAGCGTCTGTCTCCCTATAGATAGTCTTTATGGGATTCTGTTCAAGATTCAAATATTAAAGACAGAGCAAGCAATCTAACTTAACTGCCAATCCCAAAAAGATTTGTTCCACTTGGAGAGAATGACATCCTGGTTTGAGTTCCCCCAGAGCAGACTCTGAAACAAGGATTCAAGAACAAGTGGTTTATTTTGGAGGAGATCATAGAAAACACCAGTAGGGGAGTGGAGAAGAGAGGCAGCGAAGGAAGAGAAGCCAATAAAGGATGTGTTATCGAAGCAGTTCCCGCACTGAGCAATTGGAGCTTCATCCCACAAGGAGACAATCTAAAACACATATCAGAGTTATCTCAACCTAGAAGTGAGGAGGCCAGGACATTTTTCAACATATGTATTATTTACACGATTTGCTGAGGGCTTCTGGGCATTAACTCTTGGGCACTTTTGGCTTGTCCCATGTGCGAGATGAGTGTTCTATTGCAACCAGGCAAAGGTTCTCAAGCAGAGAGACACAGGAGTTTGTAGTGAGCAATTTTCTGTGAGTAGAAGCAAGTGCTGAGAAGACATGAGCAGAGCACGGACATGTCTGCTGCAGTGGTCTCCTTAAGTAAGATAGGGATGCTGTTTCTAGAAAGAGATTGGCATCTTGGCAGGCAAAAATAGTAGATATTTATTTTGCCATGAAGGCAAATGTCTCATTTTACAGGAAAGTTGTTTTCATGTCAAATTGCTGTATATAGTATGAATTAGGATGTTTTCAGCTACACGTAGGAGCCTACCAATTATAAATGGCTTAAAAGAATACAGATTGTATCAGGCATGATAAACTACTTTATGCTGTGGTAACAAACAACTCCCACCAGTGGCTTAACACAACAGAAGTTAATGTCTCACTCACACAAAGTCACAAAGTTGGGTGAGGGTTCAGGCAGCTGTTCACAACAGCTGCTTTTCAGGCATTGGCTCTTCATTCCAGGCTGTTTGATCTTATGGCACCTTCATAAATATACATGCTCCCATGATTACCACTGCAGGGGAAGAGCAGGTAGAGAGTCAAACGTGAGATACAGCACACAACACTTCTGGCTACATTTTATTGGCCAAACCAAGTCATGGAGCCATGCTTTGGTGGTGGAGAAGTGCTGTGTCCCTGTGTGTCCAGTACAGAAGAACAGCATATCGGTAATTACAGGGAGCAACTACTGCAAGGTTTGGAGGGAGATAAGTCCAGGGGTGTTTCAGTGGCTTGAGTGCCATCCCTGGCTTGCTGAGGACATCTTTTTGTCACAGAATGACTAAAGTAGCTCCAAATACCACTTCTTCTCAAGTCAATATTCATAGGCAGGAAGAGAGGGTTGGGGGTCTCTCTGCCTCTTTTTTCTAATCAGGTAGGGTGGAGCTTCTCTTCTCCCACCCTGACTCTTTGTCAAGGAAGAGAATCTTTCCTAAAAGCCTCGCAAGAGACTTCCAATTATGCTTCACTAGTCAGAACTGGGTCATATGACTACCTCTAGCTGCAAGGGGGCATCTGACATTTGCAGCCTCACTCATGAAAGTCAGGTTCTGTCAGATTAGAAAAAGGGGTAGGAGAATGGTTGTTGTATTCAGAATCAGCAATCAATACCATGTGTCTACCACACATGGCAACAATATTCTCACTGTCCATGTACAGGATTCTAAAAACATTTGCCTCAAATCACTATGCTGTTGAAACATAACTCACTGAATCCCCACCATGTGGGACTCTGAATCGCAACCACTGATGGCAGAGTTGTATTTAATCACAACATACCAAATCCTGAGGAAATGGAGTATTTCTTGAAATCCAATATCAAGCAACTTCCTGGGAGCATCTATTTGACTGATCAGAAAAGAAATCGTGGCTCTTGTGTAACAATTCATAACAATTTAAGAGAAGTTTCTGTTATACAAAGTTTTTCAGAACTTACAATCAAAATGGTAGACTACAAATAAGTGGAAGGCTAGAGCTTGATTGAGAAAATTTTCCTTCCTTTAAGATAAACTACAACTTGGCTTATTTTTCAAAGAATCAACTTTTCAGACTCTAGGCAGATAAATGACCACAAAATAACTTACTATTGTGTATTTTAGAATCATACGCATTATCTGAGACTTTAATAACAGTTAAACAGATGGTAGATGGTAGCAGACATGCCTGTTTCAAATGACAGTGGTCTAACAGCTCTCAGTTAAATTGCTTGTTACAGAAAAAAAAAAGACTTGCAATGCTATCAAAAGCTAAAACTTAAAAATATTTATAATAAACTGGAAAGAAATTTACCAAGTGGTGCTAGACTGAGGAAAAAAAATTCTATTCCATCTTTTACTCTGGAAACAAAGACAGCCTAAAAATAGTAGGAATACACTTTGTATCCCCTCTGTCTGCCTTAGGGAACCAGAGTCTGCATCAACCAAAAAAGGACATCTGTTTATTTAGGAAATGCTTTAAGATTCAATTTCACTTCCACTAAATCACTTCCCAGCTTCCACTAAACCAGAAATTAAAGTGGGAACCCAGAGCCAGCTGAGCCATGATCCAGGAAGAGGTATCTTCCTACTGCCAGACATCCTATCTGAAAGGCCACCCACCAAGTCACAAATCTAGGTGACTAAATTGCTTGATTTAACTGCTGAATATTGATACATCATCCATAGCTTTCCAGAAGCAGAAACTGATGCACATTAATTTGCAAATTTCAGACTATGGAGATGCTAACAATTGTGCCCATTAGGTTAACCCAGGCAAAACAGGCAAGATGCAAGCTGGGGTTGGTGAACCCAGACATAGAGATGTAGGGATAGAAATGGGGGTTGTTCTTTAGGAACCAGGTAAGCTGGACTGTCAGTTTCTCAGATTTGTACCTAATGTTCCAAACATGTCTATGCCTGCTGTACGTTCAAAGGGATCAAACCCTTTTGTATATTGAGACTGAAATATTGAGAGTGGAGGAATAGGCTGGGAGATCACCTAGGATACATTTCTGAAAGTAGACACTAAGTTCCATAATGTCAGTGTAGAAGATATTAATCACCTATACCCAAAAACTGATAGTGCATATTAACAAGCTACCTCAATTATTACTGAGTATGACACATTCTCTTGGGTATCTCTTCTTTCCCCCTAATTTCATCTTCTGAAATTGACTTGATTCAAGTACTCAAGGCTCAGATGACCTCACCCTTCTTCAGTAGGTTAGGTGATTAAATGCTTCAGGGTTTTCTGCAAAATAAAAAGGAACAATGAGAGAAGAAAAGTTCAGGTTGCCTCTCAGCATTGATTCTTCACGTTGAGTTTTATTTAGCGAAGTCTCCAGAATTATTTTCATGTTTATATAGGAAAATAAAAGCATATTTAGACCTTTATAAAAAGATAGTACCTTCCTAAGACTGGATTTTGGATAAAAAACAGTATTTAGGTTGTATCAAGCTTTGAAAGCTGAAAACAAAAATAGTGATTGTAGTTTCTTAAATAGACTCTGGGCCTGAGAGGGAGATGTGATTCTGAAATTTCAAATATATATGAAATCAACACTTTTTCTAAAAGCCTTATTGCTTGTTTGGCTTGATTTGTCTGATACAAAGGACAGCTTCTATAGTAGGTGAAAATTTTCAACTTTCATTAATTATTTCTTTAAAAGTTACTAATGTGGCACCCCTGTTTGAGCCCTGAGCAAAAATGGGTAAGTGCATAAATGGCAATTTCTTCATCTTGCTTGAATACAAAAGCAAGTTGGTAACTGCCCAGGCAATGAAAAACAGAAAAATGTTGGCAAGTGGACAAGTCACTTTCTATTCAACTTTATTCACTCTAGCAACTTTTTCAGCACATATTGTGAATTCATTAGAGATAATAAATTTTAAAAATATTTCCATAATTGTACACAATATAAAAAACAATATAATATAAAAACACCAAGAACATTTTTTAAATTATCCATTTGAATCTTGAGCTTTAAGATGCTAGGCCAGGCTTCGTGGTTAACGCCTATAATCCAGCACTTTGGGAGGCTGAGGTGGGCGGATCACGAGGTCAAGAGATTGAGACCATCCGCGCCAACATGATGAAACCCCATCTCTACTAAAAATACAAAAATTAGTGGGACATTGTAGCATGCACCTGTAGTTGCAGCTTCTCAGGAGGCTGAGGCAGGAGAATTGCTTGAACCTAGAGACGGAGGTTGCAGTGAGCCAAGGTCGTGCCACTGCACTCCAGCCTGGCAACAGAGCGAGACTCTGTCTCAAAATAAAAAATTCAATAAAAAGAAAAAAAAGATGCCAGAGAATTCACATCAAATATAGAAATTAGGAATAAATCATGTTTACACACTGAAGGGATCAGTGAATAAGTGGGGTGTATGTGGAAGGTGGGAGTACATTTGTTTTTTTGTTGTTGTTGGTTGAGCAGCAACATACCATCTAGACAAAGTTTTTTCTAATTGCTACTTGAGTCTTAGTTTTGTAACAAGATGATGCGTTAGTATAGGGGCTCCTGAACAGTTTATGAATTGGCCAAGGTAGGGGTTGAATCGTATGCATATTCTCCCCCATCCCACAAAATAAATACGTGTTGTCCTAACCCTAAGTACCTCAGAATGTGACCTTATTTGGAGATAGCATCTTTCTTCACAGGAGTAAACAGGTTAAATGACGTCATTAATGTGGGCCATAATCTAATATGAATGGTGCCATTGTTATAGTGGTATCATGTAAGATTCCCTAATATAATAAGGTTGTGTCCTGATGCAAAGGGGAAATTTGGACTCAGATACACATAGAGGGGAAAAAATGTAAAAAGACACTGGGAGATGATCAGCTATAAGCCAAGGAGAGGATTCTGGAACAGATCCTTCTCTCACTGCCCTCAAATGGAATCAACCTGCTGACAGCTTGATCTCAGACTTCTGGCTCCAGAACTGTGAGGCAATACATTTCTGTTGTTTAAGTCACCCAGTTTCTTTATTATGGTAACTCTAGCAAACAAATACAGGGATTAGTGTATATCTTAGAATTCTATACAAGATTTTCTGTGTTCGTGAGCAGAAGGACATGCTTTTTTTTCCTTTCCTTTCCTCTTCTTAGTATTGGACATGTAAATTGCTAGGATAATGGAAGAAGACAGGTTTTTAAAGAAAGCATAATGATATTAAGTAAATGGGCAAAAATAGATCAATACACTGTGCTGCAGATTTTGATCACCTAAGACCATTGGGAAAGGAGCCACTGTTTTCAGTTTCATTTGGATAAAGGGTTGTTAACAAACACTCCTGATTGAGAAAGATTAGAGAAAGACAACCATCAGGAAGACAGCATTACTCACAGTGTGGTCCAGCCTTGGAGAGATATCCAATTCTGCTCAGAAATTTTGTCAGGCAAGGATCCTCCCCACTTCCACTGTGGGAAAGAGGTGGGCAAACTCTTAGTGAGAAGCCTCAGAGCTGTGGGCAGAAGAAAGGGGGAAAGTAAACTCAGCAGCAGAGAAGTTACCTGGCTTTTCCAGAATCAGGAGGGTCCTAGAAACACAGTGTTGTATAAAATTGCTGAGTGTACCATACATGGGCTATGGGGACATTTGGAAATAGTGCCCTCTGGGACCCAGATTGATGCATGATGACTTAAGCCACTTGGAGAGGAAGGGAATACTGAAGGTACTTAGGGCAGTTATTCTGCTTCTGACGATGGAGATTGTGGTGACAAAATGAACCCGCTAGGTCTGCTGCACTCAGGGAAAGTATGTTTCCCAAAGGCAGCCCATCTAGAAAACATTCAATCAGCAAACCCCTAAAATTAGTCCATGTTGACTTTTTTCTTTGGAGACTAGACATCTGAATGCTTTGTAATATATTGGTGACAGAGAACTGTTTGCCCACTTCCCACCCCACTCCCTTCCCAACATACCGTGCAAGTTCAGGAAAAACAAATTCTGAGAATTTAGTTATTTCTCTCTTGGGTCTATTCTGATCAGGGAAGAAATTTTGAAAGCAATTTAGCAGCAAAAGAGTCTCAATTGTTTGGGATTAAAAAGTCTAGTAATAGTCCATTATCACCTACAGAGGCATCAGTAAGCCAGAATAATGAATAGATGTGCACCAAATGTGATTTGAACCCAACATTCAGATTAATAAAAGGCCAGCTAATATATCTTCAAGTTTACAAAGTTTGTTTGAATGATGGACAAAGCCAGGGCTCAGCATGTTCTCTGCTCTTCATCTGGGAACTGGTGGGGAGAGGACCTACCACTTGTCTGAAGGCTGATCATATATCCCATGAGGAGGTTAATCTAGGTAGAAGTAGGGAGTGATGGGCAGTGGGAGTTTGAGAGTCTGGTGGGAGCTCGGGGGTTCAGTGGTTCCTTTTCTCAGATGTGTGATGTGATGTCCACTATTCCTAGAAAGGAAGGAAGAGCACCACTTATAAAATTTTAAGTTTGGAGCCAGCAGTGATCAGATGGGACTGCAAGTGGTATCCTGGAAGCAGGGAGGGGACCCATGGTGTGTGTGTCCACGGCAACAGGAGCGCTGGTGACAAAGGACAATTCTCAGCTGTGCATAAACTGTTGGTCTTGGAAACTAACTGTGACAAGTTTAAAGACTGAGTAATGTAGCCAAAGTATGTGTGGAGACACTGGAGTTAGGGAGGGATATTGGCCTTTGTGAGGATTGAGAAGTTTTCATGGAGGGAGACATGGCAGGGTGGGTCTCTTCTTTTTTTCTTTTTTTCTTTTTCTTTTTTTTTTTTTGAGGCAGAGTCTCGCTCTGTCGCCCGGGCTGGAGTACTGTGGCCGGATCTCAGCTCACTGCAAGCTCCGCCTGCCGGGTTTACGCCATTCTCCTGCCTCAGCCTCCCGAGTAGCTGGGACTACAGGCGCCCGCCACCTTGCCTGGCTAGTTTTTGTATTTTTAGTAGAGACGGGGTTTCACTGTGTTAGCCAGGATGGTCTCGATCTCCTGACCTCGTGATCCGCCCGTCTCGGCCTCCCAAAGTGCTGGGATTACATCTTCTTTTTTTCTTACCGGTTGAAAAGTGCGTAAGAACATGTTGGATTTCAGTAAATAGAAGAGTTTTAAAAAATTAAAAGAACACATTGGAGATATAGGATTTCTGTGCAACGTGAAAGTGCTCATCATCAAAAAGACAGTGCATCTTGTGAGGACATATTGCATCTGTGAAGACCTCTTTCCCTCTGCCCTTCCTCTCCTCTACCTTCCAGAACACTCTGCCTAAGAGCTACCAAGATGATATTTGATGGGTAAAGGGATGATTATTTGCACACAGAAAAACATGATTCTAAAGGTGCAAAAAGAAAAAGGAACATCTTTATGGTTTAAAGAGGCTTGGGGAAGATAAAGATGGAGTCAGATGTCCAAGGGAGAGGAGGTTTCTCTTCTGTCTCTAAGGTGCTGGCTGTATGGGAGTGTCAAGAGCTGAGAACTAAGGTCCCACTCCAGTAAGAAGTCAAATCTCAGGAAATTGTTTTACATATTCTTTTAGGCTCTGTATGTCTGGAGAGCTAACAGTAAAACAGTTTGTATCTAGACTTTACTGTCCTACCCTTTCCACATATGTTCTTTAGGGAACATATGTGTCCCTTTTTTTTTTTTTCCACTAAGCAGGAGGCATATGGCTTGAAACCCCCTATAATTTAAGAGTCATTGTTTGAGTTACAGTTATTTTATTCTTGCTTGTTAGCCTGTTATAGGTGGAGATGAAAAGTTATGATGACTGCCATTGGATGTTCATATATGTATAATGCCATAGTAATCCTTGCAAAACTCCAGGAGGTAGATATTATTACCTCCGTTTTCCAGTTGAAGGAATTGAAGTTTGACAAGGTTAAATTATTTAACCAAGGTCAAGAGCAGTTTGACCATGTAGAGAGATTGGATTCAAGTTTAGATCTTCCCTACTCCAAAGCACTGTTCAGGGTCTGTTCATTTTACTGCACTGTCTTCTAAAATATTTATGAATGTGCATGTGTGTTAACAGTCCTTTTTTGAGCAGAATGACATCATTTATATGTCTAGAGGCTGGGTGCTTTTCTCCTTTAGGCTTTCACCTTGATAGCTCTAGGACAAAGAGATTATGACTGATCCCTATGTCTCTACCTTGAAGATTTGAATGAGGCTTAACGCAGCAATCACCTTGCTGAATTATTATTTTTTAACTATTGTTACTCTGAATGTATTCATACGTGGAACACTGAGTGAATTCAGTGGGTGACTAAAAGAAATTGGGGGCCTTCACCAAAAATGTTGATTTATGTGCACGTCATTTTGCCAAGTGAGATTTGAATTACAATATTTTATTCAATTTATTTCTTCTTAGTCATGCAAAGTATTCTGGAAACAACTAATTTCATTGCATCAAAGAGCAAAAAAGGAGCAATGGAGGTATTAGTACCAGGTCTGTTGTGATAGGAGTGGGGTGGGCAGAGAATTAAATAACTTCTAGTGAAAATAAAAATTCAAATGGCTACAGATAATGGAGTTGATATTGTGCTATTTAGCTTGTTTCAGTGACTGCCCTTTTCAGAATCTCCCATAGTCAACAGTAGTAAACAAAACCATGTTACTTGCTTAGAAATCTTTTCATCCCAGGGAAAATAATCTGAGTCTAGCCATTCGTGCCTCTGTTTGATAAGGAGATCAGAGTTTTATTTGCTAGTTCATTTTGTGCAAAAATGTCTGTGCTTATGAACATACTTAAAAAATTCCTTCTCATTAATTTTTCTTCCTTTTAAATGCCCACTTACATAGATGGAAACATTGACATGCTTTTGGATTTGCAAGGGTCTCATGACACTGTGCTGGGAATGCTTGAGGAAGCTTTCTCGTTTCTCAGTTAATGCTTAACCTGCTTTGTTTAGTGGCAGAAAGCAAAAAATGGAGCAGACAATATTGAAGAGATGAAACTCAGAAAATTTTCCTGGGAATTCTGAAAGAAGTTAATCATTTTCTTCTCAAATACAATCTGAAAAAATGATTAATATTAATATTAAAGGGACTTTGTAGTCCATTAATAGGAAACTATGGTGGGGAGTACTATTTTTGGTTCTTGATGAGCCATTGATGAGAGAATTATACAATATTTACTCATATTTTTCTCTATGTAGTTATTTCTGCTCATTTTCCAAATTTCCAAACTCTCTGCTAACTCTACCTCTAGTTTTGAGTTTTAAGTTTCTTCTCAGAGACTGCCACATTTTTCTAGGTTAGGTGCTGTGGTTGGCAATGGCAGCAGATGAGTTACTGCAGTCCTTGTTAGAACAGTTGAAGGGGCCAAAACGTTCCTATTTCTGGAACTGTTTCCTAAGGCTTGCCAGGCTGGATAGTTTCTAAGCACATGTCTTCCTTCTCTGGGATCCCCAGGCTATTGGTTGTACTTGAAGGCATTTTAACTTGCATGAGTTACCTCACTGTCTCATTATAGTTGTAAGCTATTTTCCTTAAGGAGGAGTAATTACTTAAATGAATGTGAAACACTTCTGTGGTGACCTCCCAATATTTATTTGCCTGGAATGAACTTATTTCTATTCAGAATATCAATAACCCAAAGATGCAGGCTTTATATTTTCTCATGTCTCAGGTTTATAAATTTTTACATATCACAAAAACTCTTCATCCAGAAGAGTTTAAATGATATTTGGCTGTTCCAATGTTACATTTTTAAAAGCATACAAGGTTTTGTTTCTTGTTTTTTAGCATTTTATAATACATACTTAGCACTATGTTTCAAGTTGAGCATGAATTAATTCTGTTAATTCTCATGTGATGTTTCTTCCTTTCTTCTCTTAGATGATACTGGATCTTTCTCACCATTCCCAGAAAGAAACATGTGCATGACTTTTTTGGGGAGCCTGGGGAGTCAAAATGTTCCTACTGTAGCTCTTAAGTATACTGAAAAATGTTTAGCCTTCTACCCATATTATCCAGATTTTTTTTTTTTTTTTTTTTTTTTTTTTGAGAAGGAGTCTTGCTCTGTCGCCCAGGCTGGAGTGCAGTGGCGTGATCTCAGCTCACTGCAAGCTCCGTCTCCCAGGTTCACGCCATTCTCCTGTCTCAGCCTCTGGAGTAGCTGGGACTACAGGCGCCCGCCACCACGCCCGGCTAATTTTTTGTATTTTTTTAGTAGAGACGGGGTTTCACCGTGTTAGCCAGGATGGTCTTGATCTCCTGACCTCGTGGTCCGCCCGCCTGGGCCTCCCAAAGTGCTGGGATTACAGGCTTGAGCCACCGCGCCCGGCCTAGATTTTCTATTGGTTATAGCAGAAACTCCTGATGCTGGTGGTGAATATCAAGTCTTGGTTTTAAAAGCAAGTCCACAAAGAAATTTGATAGCATAGAGAAAATTGAAACCAAAATAATAAAGGAGAGAAAAAACGTTGATGAATTCCAGATAGGAATAATAACCCATGTAATAAAAAGTAAGAGAAATTAAATGAGATATATTTCTCCAGAGCTTATTTCTTGGTCTTCTCAAAACTGAACTTCTGAAAAACACACTAGAAAAATTCCCTCACTTTAAGGTCTTAATAGAATGAGGATCTGCTCAGTATTGTAGAGGGAGAAGTCTCATAAAATGGAATAGGCTAAAGATAAGTCTATAAAATACTTCCAAACTGAAGCATATACAGAAAACAGAATTGAAAATACAGAGACAAGTTTTAGAAATATGTGAGTCTCACTGAATGTGGCAAAGTGTACCTATAGTCCTAACTACTTGGAAGGCTGAGGCAGGAGGATCGCTTGAGTCCAGGAGTTCTGGGCTGTATTGTGTTATGCTAAACAGGTATCTGCACTACGTTCAGGATCAATACGGTGACCTTCCGGGAGTGGGGACTGCCAGGTTGGCTAAGGAGGGGTGAACTGGTCAAGCTGGATATGGAGTAAGTCAAAACTCTTGTATTGATTAGTAATGAGATCACACCTGTGAATAACCTCTGCAGTCTAGCCTGGGCAACATACCAAGAGCTCATCTCTAAAAAGAAAAGAAAATATGTGGGAGTCAATGAAAAGACCTAACATATATTTAATTAGAGTCTCAAAAGGAGAGGAGAAAAAGAATGAAAAGAAATAATATTAAAATTATGGAAAATACTTTTTTTCATCGCCAGTGAACTTTATTTATTGACCACTTATTATATACCAAGAATTATGCTAAGTACTACTGGTGAATTTTTTTCTTAATTCCCATAACAAATCAATGAAGTAGTAATATACTTATTACCATTCTATAGATGAAAAAACTGACTTGCAGAATTTAAGGTCAAGTAACAATGAAGTTGCAGAGATAAGTTTCAAGTTTCTGACCTTACAGTCCATACTTTTAACTATGTAGTTTTATTGTGTTTATGATGTGAGTCACAGAGCTGGTATAAATATTTCTTGAGTTTCTGAGTGCCTTGAATTTCTCAGAACTTTTGGGGCTGTCTTAAAGGTTTGTGCTGAGATCTGGTTAGGTTTAGGTAAAACAGCTCTGTCGTGTATACCCTACTAAACCTGATCTCTTTCATCTTTCATTCTTCTACTATATTTTGAAGGCCTACTCTGTGCAAGATACTTTGCTTGACATAATTGTTATATTTTAATAAGCATAATTTTCCAGGCCTGAAAGTCATATTCCATGTTATTAAAGAGTATGCGGCATAGTAAGGGGGATACAGATACAAATATAAATTACAATGTAACATAAGTTTCTAACAACAGCTATATTAATAACTGATGTTATTGGGCATTTATCAAATCCAAGGCATTATCTTAAGGGTTTCACATGAATCATATCATTGAATCATCTTAAAGCACACTGAAGAAGGTATTATTATTGTCCATATTTTATAGATAAGAACACTCAGACTGAGTGAGGTTAAGTTCTTTTTTTTTTTTTCCCAAAGTTATAAGCTAATGAGAAGAAAAACTAGGGCTCAAACCTTGGCCTTCAGATGCTCAGCCTCTGCAGAGCATTCCATGGGAGCACAGAGAGCACCATCTTATGTCATATGTAAACTGAGTCTAAATAAGTTATCCAGGAATAAAAGGAAAGAAGCGAAAAAGTGTAAATAAAATTCTACATTGTGTAAGAAAGTTGTAAAATTCAATGAATTAGGGAGAATGTTGGGAAATCTCTGGCACTTTGGAGTAGGCAAATTGACTCTTGTCCTCCTCAATGTTTTAAAAGTGTTGTTTACAAAGGATTATAGTTACTAGGAAAACAAAATTTAGGCTCTGTCCAATCCTAAGGAACAGGGTCAGGGTCCTGATATATGTAAGGTAGGGGTAGGAGGGTGACAAGGAAAATATTTGAGATTTTCTTACCAGTCCTTTTCCATATAAAGGGACATTGTGGCAGGCCCACATCTAAACACTTGGTTTTATAAAATAGCCTCATATTGGCAAGCTGAAAAAGATGTAAACAGGAAGGATGAAAAATGCAAATGAGAAGGATAAAAAATTGAATATGACTTTTCATTGTGATGCGTTTGATTTTTAGCTTTCAGCAACCACATTTCATTTTGAAACCTCACATAACAGCTAGTCTGGAATGATGAAATGGTGTGGGTTACTTCACCTTGGAAGAATAAGACAAATCACTTCAGCTTTGCAAAACACATGCTTCTTTTCTTTAAAGATGAATTCTTGCCAAAACAAGGGAAAGGTTATTAGCGTATTTAAACTTTTCCCTGACAATGTCAGTCATTCATTAGTATTCTTTGAAGAAATATCCCTTTAATTTCATCTTGAATGGGATAAGATGATTTTCCTCTAAGAAATAAAATTGAAAGAGAGAGAAAGAGAGAGGGTTGGAGGCAGAATAGATTGTAGGAAAATAAGCTGTCCTAGGGCTTCCTGGGGAAAAAATATTCACCCTCTCTCCTCTTTAGCTACCTTTTAACATCTCAGAATAGAAGTTCTGAGCTGGGAGCTGGAGCCTCAGAATGTCCTTTGTTGGCAGCTGAAATATATAGCCTCTGCTGGTCTCCTGAAAGGCATAATATGCCATTTGACAGATATTAGGTAAATGAAAGAAAAAAAATTTAAACCCTAGGGTTCTAGAGCAAGAAATTTTTAATTGAAAAAAATAAAAAATGTTTTCAGTATACTCACATCCCAATTCCAGCAATATCTAACAATGGACTTCCAGTTGTTACTTTTTAAAACTAGTCTTTCTAGCTTAGCTCACCAACTCTGCTGCTAGTGTTGCTTCCTGAGCTGGGCATTCCTTGGACTAGTACAGTAAATGGTTAGCTGAGTTAGCTTGTACTGGATAAGATGATCTTAGAAATAGCTTGGAATATATTGATATGGTATCGTGTGTGGGGCAAGGGACTAGGTGTCTCAGGATCTGAGGTCCAGTTTCAGTTAGGGTCCTAACCTAGTGGCTGGGAATTCTTCGTATCTCTTCATCAGCAACTGAAAAGTGGGACTACTGGATCTACTCTGCTTATTTTGCATTGTGATGTGATGGTCAAATGAAATGCTACAGGTGAAACAGCTTTGAAAAGTACAGAGATCTTCATAAAAGTAACAGAAAGACATTCCCAAGCCAGCCTGTGCAAGGGCTTGGTTTATAGAACAGCTCCTTAGTCTTGTGAGGAATGAAGAGGGCACTGAGTTGATTGTCAAGTGCCCTCCTGGTTTACTTGCAGGTGGTGCCAGAAATGGGTAAAACTTCAAAGTATAACTTGTGGAAGGGTGCCCTTGAGGAAAAAAAGGCAAATGAAGTACAGTGCATTTTGGTCCTGCCTCAGGGAGACAAGGCTGGCCCTCAAAGGAAGGTCTGTAAATCATCTAAGAAGGGAGCTGAGTCTGGATAGATTTCCAGTGGAAAAGACTTGTATCCTTCTTCTCTTCTATTCTGTTACAGGTGACCCTGGTGACTCACAGTGGGGTGGAAAGGGGAGGAAAGCAGAAGGGAATGGAATTGGCCACTGTGACAAACAGCACACGTACGGTTGAGGATTATAATCTTTATTTTTTCAACAAGCATTTATTGGGTACCTGCTCTATGCCAGGTCTTGTGATAGGAGATTAAAAGAGTAAGTAAGGCATACAAATGTGGTTGGGATATGGCTTCTGCCATTAGGATGTTTACCAGGTGAGTGACAGATGTGGGCAAATCTAGCAGTACAGTGGTGTGATGATGTAGAAACACAGGCAAGGAAGTGGTTACTTATGCCAGGACAGGGCAGGGAAGACTTCACAGCTTTCATCAAGCTGGAGCTTGACGAACCAGGATGGACTCTCCAAGATGTCAAAGAGGGAAAATGCTTTCTAGTTATAGGAAACGGCATGTTAAAAGTGTGGATGTGGGGGGATAAGCATGATGTGATTGTTGGGGACGTGAGTAGAGTACTTGGTCCTACTTAAGTAAAGTGTGGGAAAAGGAGTGGAAAATAGTGATGAGACAGGATGTCAGAAATGTAGGAAGACACCAGATATGAAAGGCCTTCATATCTGGTCAATATACCAATGGATATTTCAAGGATCTCCAGCTATAACCTTGGGTTCCCAATCTGTAATCTTCTCTAAGACCCATGAAGATACCTTCTTCTGTTAGGAGAGTTGAACCCAGCATTTGTTCTCAAGGTGGGAGATTAATAAAGATGCAGGTGTTTTAAATCCCCACCTTGCCCCTAGATCTTGAAGCAGAAAGCGGGATTGGCTTGAAAGTACCCCCTAGCTGATTCTAAGTGGCCCTTACAGGAAACGGCAGGAGCAGTTTGAGGTGAGTAGAAGAGCTGGGTAGGTTTGGAGGCACAGAGCTGGCTCTCAATGTTTAGAGGCACAATCCTGGCTGCAGAGTGAGCCACAACCTCGCTCTGATTCTCGAGGACAGATGTATTCGGAATGTGAGATGGCACTGACAGAAGGCAGGGGATAATGCTGGTTCAAAGTAGAGCTTCCATGGCAGATTATTTTCATCTAAATAATTTTGCATAAATTCCTTAAGGCTGGCCTTTTGTGATGCCTACAGAATTGCAGAAAGGCCTTATGCCTTCTCACCTATTGGAATCAAGTTGCATCCTTTGAGTTTCTTCTTAATGGTCTGAAAAGCTGGAACAGGATGAAGAATGTACCTGCATTAGCTAGCAACCTAGTATATGCAGGCACCTAAGTACGTAACTACCTTCTTCCTTCACTTAGCAAGTGTTTCTCATTTCAGATGCCATTAATTTTATTGCTACAATTGTTAACATAAGACCATCTGGTATAGCCCAAACAATACACCATTTTCATTTTTATATACTATGTATTAATTGCTGCAGTTATGTTGCTTCCAGTACTTTAAGCTATAATGACTGTATTAATTAACATATTTTCTTTGATCAAGTGAGAGTAAAGACTCAGTTTCATATCAATATTTATTCTGATTCTTAGAAATTCCAAAAGGATTTATTCTAATTTTAAGTAGATTCAGAAAATTCTTGTTTAGCTTATTATTCAGGAACCAAGATAATATAATTGGCTATATAGAAATAACATGAGCAACATCATCAGTTGGATTTGTAGGATATATTGCATGAGCATATCATACATTTGCCATAGAAACACTCCTAGACACAACAGCATACTTCCCATCTGCTACACTAATTATTGTTTTGCCAATAAGGGTAACAATTTTCAGCTGACTAGCTAATTTACACAGAAGAAATACAATTACTGCCAGATATACGATAAGTCTTAGTAGGCTTTATTTTTCTATTATGTTGGATGGTGTGATGGTTAGTTTTGTGTGTCAGCTTGGCTAGGCTATAGTCCCCGGTTATTTCGTCAAACGCTAATCTAGGTGTTGCTGTGAAGATAGTTCGTGGTTAACATTTACAATCAAGTTGACTTTAAGTAAAGGAGATTGCCCTTGATAATGTGAGTGGGCTTTATCCAATCAGCTAGAAGGCCTTAAGAACAAAAACTGAGGTTTTCTGTTGTAATTGTATTGTTATGGTTTCTTTCCAATTTGGTTTTGAGGTCTCTCTGTTGAGAGCATCCATAAGCCACGAGAGCCATTCTGCAGGAGAGCCTAGGATGGGGGAGAATTAGGTTTGGATGTGTCAGTCAGGTGAGACACAATGAGGAGGTGAAAGCATTCACGAAACAGAAGAGATTCATCACTAACAAAACTCAGAAAGGCTAGGGGTGCCAATGGGGAGCCGATGAGAAGGCTAGAGGTGGCAGGGAGCTCAGCCAGCGAGTGCAGAGCAAGAGACAGTGAGAGGACCTGTGGGATTATGCCTTTACTAAGGTCCATGAGCATTATCTCCTAGACTTTCCGACAGAGTGTGTGGATTGGCTAGTTTAAAGAAAACACACAAGAAGCAGGGAACTTATATTTGTATACCTCTAGTGGTGACCATTAGGTTTACTGTGGTCAGGAGCAGTAGGATATGTTGGGTTTTGGGTCAGTGAGATGAGGAACAAGCAGGCTATATCACAAACAACCACACAGCGGGAGAGGAAATTTTTATAAGGCCAAAGGTGACTGAGCACAACTGGGTTTCAAAACATTCGTGTCAGGTCTAAAAATGGATGCTGAGGCAGCAACTATATTAAACACATTAATGGCTCGTGTAGAAGAAGAAATTCTGCCTGTGAACTGCAGCATTAACTCTTGTCTGAGTTTCCAAACTGCTGGCCTCCCTTACTCTACAAGCTGACAGATGCAGCCTCAGAGAAGAGGTGACATTGCAGCTCTAGTCCAAAGGCAGTGGCTTCCAGAACTTCATCTTTCTTTGGAGGCCGCTGTCTTTTTCATAAGGCCTTCAACTGATTGGATGAGGCCCACCAACATTATGTGGGATAATCTGCTTTATTCAAAGTCTACTGATGTAAATGTTAATCTCATTTTAAAAATATCTTCATAGCAGCATCCAGAAGTTTGACCAAATATCTGGGTACTGTGGCCTAGCCAAGTGGACACATAAAATTAATCATCACGATATATATTACAGTATGTTTTTTTTTTTCCCATTTCTACTATGTCCTGTCTATAAGAATAGGTGGCTTTGTAGATTGATTTCCATTATTTTCAGAATATACACCATATGCTACATCATCCAAAGGCCCACCTTATAAAGGTATTTTGAGGTGTTAACACAACATAGTCTTTCTATTATGCCGTGTCAATGCTCAGCCTATCTAGACTCTACATGCTTAGTCAGCGTGAAACGCCATCTCATCTATAGGGTCATTTATTTCAGTAATAGCAGGAATACTAATAATATTTATAATCAGAGTATATTTGCCTCAAAACAAGAAGTATGCCCTCTACGATATAAAATATTTCAAGAACCAACCTATGTAAAACCTTAGGTTCTCAAAACACTTGAAACAGCAAAACATCCCCACCCCTTGAAAACCAAATTCCTTAAAATTGCTTTCAATAACACTATGACTTTTTTAAGCAGATGAATTATCACTAAAAGTTATTATACAACTTTGTCAAAGTGATTGATTGGTTAAACTCCCTTATGCCATAATGGTTCACCCATTCCAATCGTAGTTTCAAAATGCAGCTTCTCCTATTATAGAAATATTGCTGTATTTTTCATGACCATGCCCTTGTAATTGCACTTCATTATGTGCAAAATTATTTTACATAAGCACAATGGAAAAACTATTGTGCGTCTGTATTGGTAATAATTACAGTTACCACAATTAAACATATCCACAGGAAAATCAAGTCTATACCAATCTAGATTTGACTCATTAGGATCTGCTTACCTACATTTTCAACAAAATTATTTCTAGAAGCAATTACATTCTTGCTATTTGGCTCAGAAATTGTGCTCTTTTCACCACTAGCTTGGGTATCCCAGATAATCAACCTACAAATGATGCTTATATAATAGCATCTATTTTTATTACACTATTAGTCAACTTACAAATGAATCAAAGAACTTGAAGGAATAGAATAAGTCTACAATAGAAAGTCTTGCTTTCATTTTTAAACTCTTTCATCATTGTCTTGACAACTATCATATTCACACATTATGTTGAAAGCTGTTATAAAGCCCCGAATCTGGAGAAAGTGTCCTGAGGTAGAAACTTTCTGCATCTCCCATACAACCACTGCTCTCCAGCTACCGTATGCCCCTATAGTGCCACTTGAGGCCAGACTTGTCTCTGACCCCACATATTTTGATTGCTTGGTTGTCTTACTGAGGAAGTCAAGGAAATCAAGAGGGACCTCAACTCATTATCTGAACAGGCAAGAAATGCACCACCACAGGTGGGTGTCCTTCCTGGACTCAGCACTTTTCTGATTCCTTATGTTTTTCCAAGCCTGTTGAATCATCCTCCTCACAGTTCCTTCTATCCCAAGTTATTATATGAGCAAGTGCTTATTTCTTTCTTAGGTATCCCTCAGACATGCTTAGAGAAGTGGGAACCTAATGAATACTTTATCACGCTCAGTGCATACAATTTAGTGATACTTAGGAACCAAAGCCTTCTTGGAGATCCAGGTCAAGTTGACTGATACCAATCTGTCCAGTTCATTTGACATCTAAATTAAAACATACCAGTTATTAAATACGACTTCCATCCTTTCTGATTTAAATGTTACAGTGTAAGAAACTAAAGTCAAACTGTAAGAACTCTCCAGTACAAGAAATGACTATAGGTGACTAGCGGGTTGGGGCACAAAGGATCCAGGATCATTTAATACACCCTGTCTTTCTCATTTATTCATTTTTTCCCTTTTTTTAAATTTTTTGGGACAGGGTCTCACTCTGTCACCCCATCTGGACATGCAATCTTGGCTCACTGCAACCTCCACTTCCTGGGCTCAAGCAATTCTCCAGCCTCAGCATCCTGAATAGTTGAGACTGCAGGCACGTACCACCAATGCCTGGCTAATTTTTGTCTTTTTTGTAAAGATGGAGTTTCACCATGTTGGCCAGGCTGGTCTTGAACTCATGAGCTCAAAGTGATCCATCTGCCTCAGCCCCTTGAAGTGCTAAGATTATAGGAGTGAGCCACTTCACTTACCATGTAAGGATGATAGAAACCAGCATTTCCTTGTGAGGAGACCCTCTCTTGTAGAGAAAGCTAGTTGGGGCTAGACAAAATGGTGTAGACTCAGTTTTAGTGTGCACCACCCCCTTTCTCTGCCCCTTTGGCACTGCCATTTCAGCTGATTCACTCAGAGCATTCTCCCCTCAAACCTTTCAAGGTAGGCTCTGGTAGGAGCTAACACCAGTTATTTGTACCTTAGTGCTAACTGAATCTTTGGTTACCTTTTATTTTCTAAGGATAAGAAGCTTGGTCCAGGTTAGAAATCCTGTAACTTGGTAGCGTGTATCAGTGGAGGAAGGTTGCTTTATCTGGGCTCAAGTTAGTCCCAGTCCTGTAAGGGAGGGGTTCTCATTGCCTAGTCCCTGGATCAGAAGCAGCACCTGAGAACCTTTTAAAAATCCAAATAATCAGGCTCCACACCTACTGACTCAAAATTTGAGAGGTGGGAGTTGTAATGACCTGATGGCTTCATCTTGCCTACTGCCCAGAAAAGTTGATTTACTGAGACAGCATTATTGCAATAGAGAAAAAGTTTACTAAATGGAGAGCTGACTAAATGGGAGACTGGAGCTTTGTTATTACTCAAATCAGCTTCCCTGAAAATTTGTAGGCTAGAATTTTTTAAAGGATATTTTAGGGGACAAGAGGCTAGGGAATGAGGAATGGTGATCAGTTGAGTCAGGGATAAAAACAGGGAGTTGGAACTTGTCTTCTTGTGCTGAGTCAGTTCCTGGGTGGGGGCCATGAGACCCGATGAGCCAGTTTATTTGTCTGGGTGGCACCAATAAACTGGAAAACACCTCGCACACCAATCCAATCTTAAGATTTATAGTAGTGATGTTATCCGTAGGAGCAATTGGGGAGGTTAGGAATCTTGTGGCTTCTGGTTGAATGACTCTTGAGCCATAATTTCTAAACTTGTGGCTAATTTGTTAGTTTTACAGAGGAAGTCTCATTCCTAAGCAAAAAGGGGGTTTGTTTGGGGAAGAGGCTGTTATCATCTTTGTTTCAAAGTTAAGTTATAAACTAAATTCCTCCCATAGTTAGACAGGCCTATGCCCAGGAATAAGCAAGGGCAGCTTAGATGTTAGAAGCAAAATGGAGGTCAGAGTTCTTTCACTATCATAATTTTTGAAAAGGTGGTTTCAGAGTGGAGGAGCAATGTGTATTTTAGCAAACCCTCCAGATGATTCTGATGTGTACTTAGGGTTGAGAACTCCTGCACAGGAATCATCACTCTAGACCCACAAAAGCAAGGCAGGCCTGACTGCCCCAGTGACATCTATTACACAAAGTTACATTGATGGAATGGTTAAATAACAGGAATTATACACTTAAAAATTTTTAAAGTTAATTTTAGTCTGAGCCAAGATTGAAAACTAATAGCCCAGGAACACAGATTCAGCACAAACCAAGAATGCGTCCCAGGGTTGCCTACATGAGGCACAGTATTTACATGTTCTGATACACAGAAATAGGAGAAGGAGGCACTGAAGCAAAGGTGACATGTTTATAGTTCTAATTGGTGCTCAGTGATGTCATACATAAGATAAAGCAAACTTATATAAAGTAAAATGTCAATGAGTATGTAGGCATCTTAGGATTTGGAGAGGAAGGATTAACTCTATCCTGACTTTGTGCTTCATCTGATAGGCAAGGTAGTAATCAGTACATGCCAGTGAAATATTTGACAGACTCCAGACTTGCAGGAAGAGCTCAGCTTTAATGCATAGGCCTTGTTTCTGTTGTCTATATGTTGAAACTGCAGCCATCTTAGGCTACTTTTTAGAAATTTTTCTTTCAGATTTGCCTTTTTCTGATAGTTATTATGTTTGGAAGATTTATTGTAATCATGTCAACAAAGCCCTGGGCCAGTCCCAGGGATTAATATTTGCAATTATAGGAGACACTGGGATTAATTTTTTTGATGAATATTACTCTGTAATGGGATATTACACATCACATCTAAGAGAATAAGGTTTGCGGATGGAATTAAGAGCACAAACAAGGGAAATGCTCATCTATTTGTGAGCGTGAATTTTCATCCAAATAATGAATAGGATAATTACAACTCTGAACCTTTAAAGCACAAGATTTTCTTATTCCCCTTTCAACCAGTGTAATCTTTTTATTCTTGGAAATAATGAAACTGTTTCTTTTAAAATGCTCTCAGACCTACCAGACTGACATTTGTCCTCAAATGGGGAAAACTTTGCAGACTTTTATAATTTTGAAAATTTTCAATCTAGCATTAGAGAATAGAAACAACCAACAATGAGGAATGAAAGGAGAGAGAAAGAGGAAGAGAGAACCTCAAGGTCCCAAAGAGAAAAGCTTAGGTGGAGGGGGGCAGGATAGGAAGACGGGCTAAGAGGCATTACAGTAAAGTACTAATGAAAGGAGTTAGACAGCTTGCTTTAGGCAGACGGTAAGGGAAGTGTCCCTGGAGAACCTCCGACATGCCCCACAAGTGCTTACACTAGGTGTTTTGTGCAGATAAGGGAACTTGCACGGGAGGCTTGCCTAAAACATGCCTGCAGTTGAAAATTCCATTCCTTAACACATGTGCAGTAAGGGAAATAAATCAATATGGAGTGGATCAGTGTAAGGGCCCACATGTGCACTGGAAGGATGGGTTGAAGCCACTAGGAATTCACGCCTTAAGTCCTGGTATTCAACCGTGAAGAGGGCAACCGGCAACCTGTTTTCAGGACCCCACTTTTTGCTGAGAGCTTTCCTTTTGCTTAATAAATTCTACTCCACTCACTCTCTGGTGTCCATGTTCTAATTCTTCCTGGTCATGAGACAAGAACCCAGACGTAGCTGAGCTAAGGAGCAAAATTCCTGCATCACTACATGCCTCTATTTCTGAAATTTTAAATTTATACATTTATGTTGCTTCCCACATGTTTTGTATATTCAAATTGAAATGCTGAACCAAGACCAAAATATTCTAAAAGAGAGGAGGAAGGAAGAAGGCAGAAGAGAGTTGTAAAAGAACAACACTGACGTTTTAGGGGAGAAAAAATAATTTTATATCTACTCCCTATAGTTCTTAGTTGGGACAGATCCCTGTAACAAAAGACAGATTAACAAAAACAAAATAAAACAAAAATGTTTAAGCATATGTATACCCTTATATATATAAGAGAGAACACAGATGAATGAGTGAATCTCTAGATCTCAGAGAATTTAAACTTCAGGCTTAAATCCCATCATTCTCTGGAAAAAGAAAGAAAGGTGCGAATAAAGCCTGGTTGAAATGAAATGACCAGAAAAGGCATGGAAAACAGGGTAAGGTTGGTTATGCAGATTTAAGTCCTTAAGATGCTTTCTAAAGGCAGAAGAATGTCAGATTTAAGATGTTTTCTTCATTAATAAAAGTCTGTAGTGATTTAGTCATTCTTCTCTTTCTGGAAAGTGCACAGAAGAAGATATCCTTAAAAATGGAGATTTCCTTTATGGTTGTAAATTTTTCTTACAAAAGGGCAACTGTTTCAGAGCCTTTCCTGTGTCTTCAGTTTCTCAAAATAAACATTATGCCAGAGATGCATATTTTGGGGTGGTATATTCTGGTATCCAATGGTCATCTTTTGGGATGATGTATCCTGAACCTTATCAACATCCAAAGTAATAACTTACATTGCTTCAGTGCTTTAGTTTAACAAAGCACTTGTTTCTTTGTCACAATACTATGAGAGAGGCAGAGGTTAGCAGTATTAAGCCCTATAGAAGAAGAAGCTGAGGTCCAGAGATCAGAGATGGATCAGGTGCTCAATAAGTGATGGAACCATATTTTGGAAATAAACAAAGACCAGTCAAATGAGAACAAGCAAAGGCTATTATCCAGCTTGTTATATCAAGGCAGTCAGCCACCATCCCTTGTGTCTTGGCAGAGACTCAAAAGCAGGCAGAGGAGTGGGAAAGTTTTATAATGGAAATGTCCTAGGCATTTGAACCAGAGTAGCTCTACCTTGAATAGGGGCTAGGTAAAATAAGGCTAAGACCTGCTAATCTGCATTCCCAGGCAGTTAGGCATTCTAAGTCACAGGTTGAGATAGGAGGTCAGCACAAGATACAGGTCATAAAGACCTTGCTGTTAAACAGATTGCAATAAAGAAGCCAGCTAAAACCCACAAAAACCAAGATGTGCATATCTGGCTTTCTCTAGTTGGTTCTAAGTTGGAAGCAGGAGCAAAAACTAGGGAAGTTGTCATTATTAATCAAGTCCTGGCCATTTGGGGCTAATTACTATACGGATTATTGTTCAGTTCTCTGAATTTTACCAGAGGTAGTTGTCTGACTTCATATAAGTTTGAGTTATGGATAGCAGGCTGGTTTTCTAGGCTGGCTAATGTAGATAATGGGCTGGTTTCCTGGGCTGTTGGCTGCAGGTTGTGGATTAGAATTTTATTTTATATATGATCTGTCCATTGTCCATTTGTATATTTAGGCTGTTGTTGTTACTGAGTCCTTTTAGATTTTAGTTTTTGTTTAATGTCTTTTAAGGTAAGCCCAGAGTTGTGCCATTCACTGTCTATTTTGCCGAAGGCTCTTCTGGAGAGTCCTGGAGCAGCCTCACACATCTTAAGAACTCCATTTAGTTTCACATTAGCATTTTAGTAGAAGTTAGTTCAGAGAAAATTCTGTCTAGCCCCTTGAATTCCAAGCCTATGCCTGGATTTTACAATCCAAGGAATGAACAAACTTTTGCACCTATTTGCTTGATGGAGTATGACAACCTCTAGCGCTGAGAACCTTTATTACCAATTGGCTGCTCTTGCCGCAGGGTCTGGGTTTGCAATGCAAATGAGAGACTGCAGAAGGCTGCTTTCTTCTGCAGGGTGACTAGCAGGGTGACTAGCTTAGTCACCCCTCATATCCTGTCCTGGATGGCCCCTTCCTTGTACCAGTTCTTATCTCCTGTCTTGTAAGCCGAGAAGAGCTTGCAATGTAACAGGTAGCTGGAACATTTATAATTCTGAGACCTCACATTGTGGAAATTGTTCCCATTCCCAAATATTAGGAAACAAAGTCAAAGAGATTGTAAAGCCATAGGCAAGGCTGCCTTGGGCTGTTACTAGCCTGCAACCAGAAAAGAGAAAAGGGGAGGAGACCTCTTTGTGGAGCAGCTGCTGTTATGGTGTGACGTAAGCCTGGCAACCTTTGCCTCTCGCCCCCCTACTTGGTGGTCTTGGCAGTTGCCAGTGTGTGACTTAAGAGAGACACCAGCAATCTGACACAGGGCTCCAAATGTCAACAATTTGAATAGCCATTGGTCTACTGTTACCTGGTGCTTCCTCCACTAATACCTCTGAATTACTTTTGGGAATAAATTTATATGCTGCTAAGGGTTCAGGGCAGGGACCAGTGTCCTCAAAGGAAAGTGACTGCCTGCTCTTGCACGGTAATTGTTGAGCTGAACAGTGTGACACTTTTGCAATAGATGTGACTCAGAACTGAAGTTCAGGACCTGAAGGGGACGCTGTTTGTAGAAGCCCCTGTACATTATGGCTGTGAAGATAAGTAGGTCAAAATCTAAGCTGTTGAAACTTCAAAATATTTTTCTATTTCTTCTTTTTTCTTTTTCAACTTTCTTAAGATGAAGGGGTACATGTGCAGGTTGGTTACTGCATGATGCTGAGGTTTGGGGTATGACTTAACCCATCATCCAAGTAGTGAGATGGTATTCAATAGGTAGTTTTTCCACTCTTGCTTCCCTCTCTGTCTCTCCTGCTAGTAATCCCCAGTGTCCATTGTTCTCATTTTTAAGTCCATGTATATCCAATGTTTAGCTCTCACTCACAAGTGAGAATATGTGGTATTTGGTTTTCCATTTCTATGTTAGTTTGCTTAAAGTAATGGCCTCCAACTCCACCCATGTTGCTGCAAAGGACATGATTTAGTTCTTTTTTATGGTTGCATAGTATTCCATGGTGTATATATGCCACATTTTTCTTTATCCAATCCACTGTTGATGGGCTCCTGGGTTGATTTCAGGTTTTTGCTACTGTGAATAGTGCTGTGATAAACATACAGGTGCATGTGTCCTCTTAGTAGAATGATTTATATTCTGTTGGGAAATACCCAGTAATGGAATTGTTGGGTTGAATAGTAATTCAATTCACAGTTCTTTGAGAAATCTCCAAACACTCTCCACAGTGGCTAGATTAATTTACCTCTCACCAACAGTGTATACGTGTCCCCTTCTCTCCACAACCTCACCAGCATCTGTTATTTTTTGACTTTTTTTTTTAAAGCCATTCTGACAGATGGAAGATGATATCTCATTGTGGTTTTGATTTGCATTTCTCTAGTGATTAGTAATATTGGGCATATTTTTCAGATGTTTGTGGGCCACTTGTATATCTTCTTTTGAGAAGTGTCTGTTCACGTTCTTTGCCTACTTTCATTGATTTGCTGTTTTAAGAACCTTAAAATAGTTTGAGCCTTAAAGGAATATAATTATAGTACCCAAGTCAGAGTCAAAGAGTTAAGCAGAGCTAAGCAGGCAGTTATAACCTTTGCTTCTGTCATTACAGATATGCCTTCTTCCTTATCTACCTTGTTTTGAGGACTGTGGTAAATAACTAAGGGGCTCCAGGGAAGATCCCTTTCCTCTTTACTGTTGATTTGCATTACAGATGAATTTCCCTCTTACCTTTCTCACACAAAGACTTCATGGCTATTACATCGTCTTAAGATAAAATGTTAAACACACTCTTTTAAACTGGAAAGGAAATAAAAACCAATGGGAGAAAATTTTTGCAATCTACTCATCTGACAAAGGGCTAATATCCAGAACCTACAAAGAACTCAAACAAATTCACAAGAAAAAAAACAAACAACACTATAAAAAAGTGGGCAAAGGATATGAACAGACATTTCTCAAAAAAAGATATTTATGCAGCCAACAGACACATGAAAAAATGCTTGTCATCACTCAGCATCAGAGAAATGCAAATCAAAACCACAATGAGATACCATCTCACACCAGATAGAATGGCAATCATTAAAAAGTCAGGAAACAACAGGTGCTGGAGAGGATGTGGAGAAATAGGAACACTTTTACACTGTCGGTGGGACTGTAAACTAGTTCAACCATTGTGGAAAACAGTGTGGAAATTCTTCAAGGATCTAGAACTAGAAATACCATTTGACCCAGCCATCCCATTGCTGGGTATATACCCAAAGGATTATAAATCATGCTGCTATAAAGACACATGTACACATATGTTTATTGTGGCACTATTCACAATAGCAAAGACTTGGAATCAACCCAAATGTCCATCAGTGACAGACTGGATTAAGAAAATGTGGCACATATACACCATGGAATACCATGCAACCATAAAAAAGGATGAGTTCGTATCCTTTGTAGGGACATGGATGCAGCTGGAAACCATCATTCTCAGCAAACTGTCGCAAGAACAGAAAACCAAACACCACATGTTCTCACTCATAGGTGAGAATTGAACAATGAGAACACTTGGACACAGGAAGGGGAACATCACATTAGAGGCATATTGAGGGGAGGGATAGCATTAGGAGATATACCTAATGTAAATGATGAGTTAATGGGTGCAGCACACCAACATGGCACATGTATGCATATGTAACAAACCTGCATGTTGTGCACATGTACCCTAGAACTTAAAGTACAATAAATAAAAAAATCTCTAAAACAAACAAACAAAAAAAACAAAAACCAGCTGTAAAGAAAACAAGCTGTATGGAAAAGAAAACAAATTGTAACTAATTGAATTCTTGTAACTCATAAACCAACCATGTATAGAAATATTATGATCCTACTAAACTTCTTTGTTTTCTGTCTATATTAGCAAGATCTTAACTTTTACCTTTGGAGCTCTGACCCATTTCTCTGGGGTCTGTGTCTCCTGGATGGTCATTCCCAGTTTTTTGCCTTAATAAACTCTTTAAAATTGGATTCTGAGCCTTTTGATTATTTCAGATTGTCAGTCTGAGGTCTCTGGTGACATTCTTCACTCACATGGACTCCTTTCTGGCCTCAACTGTTCCAAGTTCTTCCACACCCATGGCCTCCCAATGTGCTGTTCCCTCACCTAGAACGCTTCTCTACTTCTTCACTTGCCAGGACTCTACTTATCCTTCAAGGGCTTAAAGATCATTTTCCTGGGGACACTGCCTGAATCCTTGATCTGGGTGTGCCTCCTTTGTTTCTCATTTTCTTTTGCCATGTATTTTTCTTTTATAATGCTTATCATAATTCAGATCACACACTTATTTGTGTGTTTATTTAATGTTTGCCTTGCTCATTGGACTGTAAGCTTCCTGGGAGGAAGGACCACGTCTGCCTCCACTGAGGAATCCCTCAGGCACAATGCCTGACACAATAGATACATAAGGTATTTTTGTTGAATGAATGATTAGCATGATCAAAATTCTCTGTCTGCTCCCTTCTGCTAAATCAAATTCCCCATGGATTAATCCTACTGCTGGAGTTTCGATTCTCTGTTCCAATACACTCCACTCAGTCTCCCCCAAATTGATGTGTTTTCTGTCTGAAAAATAACCTCACCTGTATTTTTCTCTTAGAGACCCAGCAGCAGCTCGTGACCACCCAGTTCTGCTCAGTCTTTTTCTTGACACTTGCCGCTGTCACTCACCAAGTCCTTATTCCCTTATTCTGTCCTGTTTCTTCCCTAGGATAGGAGAAGAGCTTCAAACACTGGGATTGCCTTCGCTTTGTCATTTAAAAGTAAGAACTAGGCATCACTTTACAAAGACTGAAGGAGAGAGTGCTCTGCTCCGGGTGCATTCAGCCTGGACTCCGAGGGCAAACATTTCTATGCATGACCTTCACATATGTGCTCCAGCAACAGCAGAAGAGAATGTCTCATCACTGTGAGCAAAGATCTTGTGAGGACTAGTGCTCAAACTCATAGGTATGAGTTGTTTCTCAGAGCAGCTATTTTCAGGACTCCCACTGCACAGCTCCAGAGTGGGTCTAGGGTGCTCCGTTTACACAAAACAATGTGTGTGACTCCTCCTGGAGTTTGAAATGCTAATTGTTTGTGGATAAAAAATAAATCCAAAGGTCCTATACCTTTTAGAATGAAGTGGTATGAGTCTGGGTCTTTAAATCAAATGGGCAGTGACTTTACGAAGTGACAAGCATAAAATATCGCATAGGAAAGTCTTACTTTTCCAAGTCAATAAATCTGAAAACCAGCAACCAGACTGAAATGATTAAAGAGGAAGCAAGGAAAAAAACCGTCTGTTTCCATGTAGTCAATTTGTAAGTCTGTAAGGAATTTAAAGTCTTACTCTTGATTTTAGCACTGAGTGTGTGCACTCATTTCTTCCTCCAGACAAAATACAGCATTTTAGGTTCATCTGGGACTTAGATTATATGGAGAGTTTGTATGACTTGGCAAGAATGGTTGGGGATGGGGGAGGGAGAGAAAGACAGACAAAGGGTTCTTCTGCTATGTTTTTATTGGAATATTTTCCGTTTGTGCACAGAATAGAAAATTTTAACAACTATTCTCAAAGCGCTTGTGTATTAAATGCCTTGGTGGTTAGTTGGGTTCTGTGATGGAAAAGGCTCCAGGGTATGAATAAGACAAGTTGGATTTTAGCCAAATTTTTCCACTGAAGAGTAGACTATGGACAGTGAACATTAGTTAGGAGGCTCTTAGAGTAATGCTGGAAAATATTATGAGCACTAAACCAAAAAATTGCCACATAGCAATGGTTCCCTGGAGACTGTGAGGACATGTGGCAAACACTTTTATTTGGCTACATAATGGTCATTCCCAATTCACGTCTCTCTTAACTACCTTCAATTATAGCAGCTGAGAAAGGCCAAATGCTCCTTCCTAGCCTCCCTTGCAGCTAGAGTTGTACATTAGTCTGTTCTTACTTTGCTAATAAAGACATACCTGAGACTGAGTAATTTATAAAGGAAAGAGGTTTAATTGACTCATAGTTCCACATGGCTGGAGAGGCCTCACAATCAAAGCTGAAGGCAAATGAACAAAGTCATGTCTTACATGGTGGCAGGTAAAAAAGAGCTTGTGCAGGGGAACATTTCTTTGTAAAGCCGTCAGATCTTTTGAGACTTATTCACTAACACATGAACAGTGAGGGGGAAACTATACCCATGATTCAATTATCTCCACCTGGCCCTGCCCTTGACACATGGGAGTTATTACAATTCAAGGTGAGATTTGGATAGGGACATAGCCAAACAGTATCAAGTTGTCTCCGTAAACTTGTTCTGTCCAGTGAGACTTAAGAGAAAATCAACTGGGAGAATTCTGGAAAGAACTTTGCTCCTGGATAAAAGGAGAGAGCATATCACCATAATAGTTCTTTTTCCTTTCTCTTCTTACCATGCAGCTTTCCATGAATCCTGGCTTTGGACATGCTCATGTAGAACTGATGCCTGCATTTGTAATAACCATGTTGTGATCCCACTAGGAAGGTCATGACAGTTGCAGAGACACTGACCCAGGGCCCTGACCCTTTGTTATTTTTGAACCAGTTTTGTAATAACCTATATCCAGGTTTAATTTCTTTGTAGCTTATAAACTTTTGGTTTTTATTGTTGTCTTTGCTATCTGCAGCCAAAATCCTTCTTAACTGAGTCAGGACATAATATAGTTTCTGCTAGCCCAAGGAAGCAATATGGACTACTAGAGAAAAGCATGGGTTTTATTTGGAGTCAGACAGACCTGGGTTCAAATCCTGGCTCTTTATTTTTTTTTTCCAAGATGGAGTCTCGCTCTGTTGCCCAGGCTAGAGTGTAGTGGTATGATCTCAGCTCACTGCAACCTCCGCCTCCTGGGTTCAAATGATTCTCCTGCCTCAGCTTCCCGAGTAGCTGGGATTATAGGCATGTGCCACTATACCCAGCTAATTTTTGTATTCTTAGTAGAGATGGGGTTTCACCATGTTGGCCAGGCTGGTCTCGAACTCTTGACCTCATGATCCACCCACCTTGGCCTCCCAAAGTGCTGGGATTACAGGCATGAGCCACCGCACCTGGCCAAATCCTGGCTTTTTTACTGGTCACTTGAACTTGGACAAGATAATATGCATCATGGAACATGGATATTCTCATCTGTTGAAGGAGGGAGTTGAACAAATAGAGAGAAAGATCATACTATGAAAATAAAAGGTAGTGACCTAATGTGCCAAAGGTTAAATTAAAAAAAAAGCAGAATTACAATTTATGCTGTAGGGACAAGCAAAGGAGGTATATACTCTCAGTGTTCCATAAATTGGGTTTGGTTGCCCCAGGCATGACCCAGTGTTGTGAAGTTTTAAAGGATAAACATGAAATTTATCCACAGCAGTTCCACTCTTACCAAGAGCCTTCTGCAGCATGTCAGAGGGGGCTTTCTTGTTTTAATATATAATCAGTGACTGCATTTTACTATTGCTGTCAGCTCTGAGGACCTGGTCTCTGTGGAGCTTCCACAGCATCTAAAGCTTTGGCTGGATGGGTGCCATGGCAACAGCTACACTCCTAGCACCAGAGATGTGCTTGTTTTTCTAAGAACCAGACACTGGCCTCCCATTCCTGGGGAAAATAGACTTTCCCTTACTGAATCCTGCCACAGAGTTCTCCAGCCTCACTTTTAGCCAATAGTTACTTGACAGGTGGACTACCACCAATTGGCTAGTTAGATAAACTCTGTTTTTAGGCTACAGAGTAGAACTTTCTGCTTTATGATTGTGCAAGATAGACATTCATCAGGTTAGAATGCTCTGGTTCTAGCAAAGTGACACTTCTGAAAAGAAAGAAAGGACTTTAATGATATGCACCCTCTTCCTTAAAAAGCAGAGTATTTTGGAAAGCATTGGCCAAATTCTTATCTGTCTTTTCTAGGAGACCAGATCAGCTCTGCCAAGAAATAAGCAGTCTAAGTGAACTGTCAGAATCAGGGGGATTTTAAGCGGTATGTGTACAACATTTTTCCAAAGAGATTTAACCACTATGTGACCACCATAGTGTCTCACCATGTTCGGCTTCAGAGTTTCGTCAGCCCATTTGTTATCCCCACCCTTTGCAGGTTATGTTGCCATGGCTGGGAGAAGCAAGAAAATTGATGGTGAAATGGACAAAAACTCAGGCCAGAGCCCACACCTATGTAGAATCTTGAACAAGAGCTCTTTGAATATTCTTTCTGACCAAAAAGGAGGATCTGGAAGATGTGCAATTTTTTTCCTTCTGTGACAGATTCAGTGATGGTAGCACCTTCAATTTAGAGAAATAACATCTATATCCTATTGGATTGTTTTTAACCTGTGCCTAGGATTGTCGGTGAGATAGTAGTGGGGGTACCAGTTTGAGCTTAAATTGAATTTATTTCTAGGACTTAATACTTTCTGGGCAAGGGAATATTGGTTGGATAGGACCACATGGGGTCTATTTGCATGTGGAAATGAGGAGCCTACTGGAGAAGAACTTCTACTACAAGATAGCGTCAGGACAAGCTATGCCCAAATTTATGGCCTCAGTCGTCACAGTGGAAGGATTACATTGAGAACAGAATGGTGTCCCTGTCTCATTACCTTCTGGATATCTGAAACTTTGCAGAGAGTGGTAGCTATAAGGGAAAAATAAAGTAGAACAGAAGGAACTGTTTCTATGCAAAAATCTCAGGTAGATAGAGCAGGATGTTTGGTTCAGTGTGGATTGAGTCACACTTGAGGAAGGGCATGGAGGGTAAAGGGTGCTAGCAGGCTCAGCGGCAGTGGCAGGTAGTAGTAGTAGGAAAAGTAGCTCAACAAAGTCAACCAGATGCAGTTATTCACTGCGTAACAATGTTTCAGTCAACAACAGACTGCATATATAATAGTGGTCCCATAAAACTATAACACTGTCTTCTTACCGTATCTTTTAACTGTTTAGATATGTTTAGATGCACAAATACTTACCACTGTGTTACATTCGGCTACAAGATTCAGTACAGTAACATGTCGTACAGGTTCGTAGCCTAGGAGCAATAAGTTATAACATATAGTCCAGGTGTGTGGTAGGGTTTGCTGTCTAGGTTTGTGTAAGTACACTCTATCATGACTACACAATGATGATCATCTAATGACTAATTTCCTAGAATGTATTCCCATGGTTCAGTGATGCATAACTATAGTCTCCAGGCAAGAGTTCAGTAGCTGGTACAGGTGAAGAGACTTATCATGAGGATTTCCACAAACGTGGGAGGGGGATTTCGAGATCCAAGTAGTCCTGCCCGAGTGGGCCAGTGCCAGAAAACCACAGCCCGTTTAGTTATTGTTGTTGGGCTGACATGGGCTGGGGCAAAGCGTTTGTATAAGTAAACAGTTCCAACATGCCCTAAGTGCCCTGATAGAAGGAATCAGGAGACACCAAGAGAACATACCAGAGACAGACTCACATCAGACTCTGAAGGTTACCATGCAGCACAGGTGAGCATAAGTGATCCTACAAATTGGCTTGGCAGGACAGCTAGCAACTAGTTAAGTGACAAGAGTCAAGAAAGACACTCAGAGCATTTCAGGGGTCCGTGAAACCTTGGGGCAGATGGTGGAGAGGCAAGATGCATGATCAAACAGGAATAGAAGTGGCTCATTAAGGGTAGAGCGCAGGCTGCCTGTAGGAGTGGAGTAATGAGAGGTGATAGGATTTACCATGTAGGCAGACTATAAACTGGGAAAGACCTTCTGTGTCACACTGAGTTTGAGCTAAATCTTGAAGGCTGAGGTGAGGATTTTACTGGAGGGAGAACATGATTAATCTTACTTTTCGGAGAACTCATTCTAGCAGTGGTACATAGACAAATTTGGACTAGAGAGTGGGATATTCTTTAGAAAGTTCTTATAGCAAGTGAAGCAAAAATTAATAGAGTCTGAACTATGTAACTGCAATATTGCAAAGTTTCCCCAGAGAAGGTCAGATTGTAAGATCATAATGCATTTTTTCTCAAGTTTAAGAGGGCATTGTGATGTTCTGGTAAATAGAGCATTTCTTTGGAGCTAGACACTCTTGGTTCAGATCCCATAGCCACTATTTGCTGACCAAATTGCTCTCAGAAATATACATATGCTGCCTGAGTCTACCTTTTTTTCATTTGTAAAATGGGATAATGCTACTAACCTCAATATGCTGTGATGGTTGAATGTAACATGAAGGATATAAAGAGGCACTCACAAGTAGATTAAGACATATGACTTTCTTTTCTAGCTCTTCTCATGGGGCACATACAAAGGTTCAGCATGCTATGATTCTTAAGTCCAAGTGCTAATTATTATTTTTATATTAAATCTCCTTCTCATCTCTTTATATTTAAATATTACTATGGAGACATGGTTTTCACAAGAAGCTGAGGAAAGTGGTTGAAGCAATAAATGGTTGTCGTATCCCCTTGTGATATTTATGCCTACATGAATATAAATTTGAATTTAAATCGAAGAAATATGTCTTTCTAAAATGTGCTTTTTAGCAACCCTTTTCTAGGTCTTATCACTGTAATTTTAAAAGAGATAAAAATATGAAAAGACATTTTATTTGAAACAAAAGGACGCATTTGAAAATTCTTTCAGAAACAGCACACTGATCGATTTTTTTTTGGTATTTTTAATCAGGTACAACAATTTAGCACACAATATATCAGCAGTCTCATTTTGTATTCATGAACTTAATGGGAAATGGATAGATCCTGCTGATAATGCAGCAGGTAGTATTTTCAACTATAAGGAGTCCAAAGCTAAATCCTTATGAAAAATATTCTCCCAGTTGTTCCTGATCGGGGAACATAGAAGAATAAAAAATTGTTCTTTGAACAATGGAAACATGCATCAGAATCACACTACTGGGGCCCCATCCCAGAGTTTCTTATTCAATAGGTCTGGTGTGGACCAGGAAATTTGCATTTCTAGCAAGTCCCCAGCTAATGCTTGTGTTAGTTGACTTGGGCAGCCATAACAAAATACCATAGTTTGGTGGCTTAAACGAAAGTAATTTTCCTACAGTTTTTGAAAATGGGGAGTCCAAGATCCAGCACCTTGATCTTTGCTGGTGTGGGCTGTCTTTCTGGCTTCCAGACAGCCACTCTGTCCTCACATGAGAGAGAGAAAGAGATAGAGTGCCTGTGAGCACAAGCTGTCTGTTATCTCTTTTATTAAGGGCACTAATCCCATCAGGGGCTGCTCTCATGACCTTATCTGACTCTAAAGACTTCCCAAAGGACCCATCATATGAATTTTGAGGGAACGTAAACATCCAGCCCCTGAGAAGCTGATGCCATTGGTCTAGGAACTAGATGAAGAGTCATAGAACTTAGTAGGTCAACAGTTGCATTTTACCTTACAGACTTGTTAGGGGGCACTAAATCGTCTCATGACTTCCAGAATATGATCAGAAAATCACAGACTTCCCCAAGACTTCCAATCTGCTTGTTCTTAGACATGGCCATGGTGAGACTTGCTTTGTGTCCTGCGCTTTAAGTGGCCCCATCTGGCTCTTTCCCGGCCTCACTCCTCCCTGTGTGCATGGAGTCTGTGAAGCCAAGTGATATGCCACACAGGACTGTTGGTAGAAGAGCTGAGGCAGGACTGGCTTGTCTGTCATAACATAAAAGAGTCTTGGAAGATTTCCAGGGTCCAGGGTCTAAAGCCGCTCGTGGTCTTTGGAACACCAAGCTCTGTGCCAAAGGGTGGAAGCCTGCCCTGCCGCACCACAAATCTAAGCCCAGGGCCTAAAACCCCTTGTGACTTGGATAAAATCCAGGGCTCAGGGCATAAAACCCCTCATAGCCCCTGGAATGTGCACAGACTTGTTGGTTGCTCTCCCAGGCTCGTAAACATGCTCTCCATTATCTCAAACAGCAGAGCATATTCTATATGCATCAAAGAAAATGCTAAACTGTCACAGCTGCACTTGATGCCCTGCAACCTTTCTACCCCCATGTCCTCATGGCCTCATCTGTTTACCCCCACATCCACATGTCCTCACCACCTGCTTCTTTGTTTGATCACCAGTAAATAGTGTGGACTCCCAGAGCTCGGCCCCTTGGCAGCCTCCATACCAGCGCTGGCCCCCTGGACCCACCTTATGCACTCTCAACTGTCTTTTCTCATTCCTTTGACTCTGCTGGACTTTGTAGCCCCGACGGCCTGGTGTTGAATCTGATCACCCCAACACAGGAGGGTTCCCCTTTCAGGCCTATTCCTCTGGGTGCCTGAGACACAGAAATTCCTTGCCCAAAAGGCTCTGAATTGCAGCCTGGTTCCCTAGTTCCTGGTTTCTGAGACCTACTGAATCAGAGTCTAGGGGAGTGGGCCAAGCCCTTGTACTTCAGCAAGACTCCAGGTGATTCTGATGCCTGCTACAGTTTGAGAATCATTATGCTAGCCCATTGCCTCTCAAAATTTAATGTGTGTTTAAAAAATCCCCTGGGAATATGGATAAAATGCAGTTTCTGATTATGGGTTGGGGTCTGAGATTCTACAGTTCTAATGAGCTTCCAGGTGATGCCATTGTAGGATTCAAAACCAATAAGAGTCATTGTTCTTATTTTTAAAAATGAACTTATCGTTGTATCAACTGAAGAATTATGAGTTCATAAACTTTGAAAGAGGAGTTTTATTTCTCATAAAGGATTGCAGGCTGCAAGGTGGACATTCTGACAGGCTGGGAAGCACAGCTTCTAGCGAGAAGCTGGAAACAGCCACTTCAAAGTAGGGACAAAGGGAACAGGAATTTATGCTGAGCAGGGTGGTTAAGTATACATATTCAATAAGCTGCAGGAGGAGTCATGAATATCGTGGGTACCATGTACAAATAATAGCAGGGCTAGCTTCACCTGGGTGTGGAGTTTTCAGTCCTCTCAGTCAAAAGGTGAAGCAGAGAATATGCAAATCCTCAGCAAACATAAGATAAGAGACTACCAATCTTTAAGACTACTGTCTACCAATGGTGGTCTCTTATCAGGAAAATATGCTGGTCAGTTGTGCTGTTGAAACCATAAAATAGAGGGGCGGTGTCAGGCAGTTGGTTGCTATCAATGGTGGAGTCTTTCAAAAGAGCTGGTTTTTGTTTAGCCCTTAGGGAAAAGAGCCTCATGGCAGTTAGTGAGGGAGGGGGTATGCTAAGGTGCATCTAACCTCCCATTCTGTCATTGCTGAGAACTCAGTTTTCATTTCTCTGGAGACCCCTTAGCTAAGAGGGCATTTTTGCAGTTGGGGGGCTTAGAAATTTATTTTTATTTATTATTTATTTTTTATTATCGATTAACATATAAAACATATGCATTTATGGGGTACAACTTGATGTTTTGACATACACAGTCAAACTAAATTAACATATCCATTTTCTCTACATAGTTACCATTTTGTGTGTGTGCGCGTATGTGTGTATGCATAGAAACTGCCTTTGCAAAATTATGACAGTAAGAGAAATCTGACTTAGTTGACTTCATCTTGTTTCTGACCTCTAAGCTGTCCTTGATCATTCCTGGGAATAGGCCAGGCTAACTTTAGGAGAAATTTAATTTGTAGTTTAACACAAAAGTAAGGATGATAATAGTCCTCCTTAAAACTAAACTCCTTCTTGCCTAGGGATCAAATACTACCTTTATTAGACCAATGAAAGACCACAAGAACAGGATTATGAGAGGGGCCTAAACTCTGCTAAGATGTAGGCATAGTTTCTATAATTCCTTACTGTTCAGGGATCCTGTGGCCAGATGTCACAAGCTCTGTGACCTTCCCAATTGCTCCTGTAGATAATATCACTGTTATATAACCTAAGATTGTTTTTTTGAGATGTTTCTCGGGCTGATTCCATGTGGACTCCTGACCCCTGACTCAACGGGTCCTGTGGCCCCACCCAGAGGCAGACCAAGAGCATGAGGATCATTTTCCACACCCTTATGATTTCAACTCTAACCAATCAGCAGCACCCATTCCTTAGCTCTCTGCCTACCAAATTGCCCACAAAACTCCGAGTCAGCTGCCCATGGGGAGACTGATTTGAGGAATAGCTTCAGTTCTCCTGAGTGGGCTGGCCTCCTGTCAATTAATCTCTTTCTCCTCTGCAATGCTGTGGTCTCAGTGGATTGATTTTGCCTGTGCAGTGGTCAGGAAAAACCCATTGGACAATGGCAGTATAGTCAGTCATTGCTCTTGTTTTAAGTAGCCACACTTGACTCTCCAGCCTGCAGTTATAATTAGGGTATGAAAGGATGATAAGCCCATAGCTGAGTTTCCTACTATACTGGGGAGAGTACCCCCAAATCCTATGTAAGCAGTAGAGTTCCAGGCCTTGTTTCCTGTAGTGTTAAGGGGAGATGGTGTGACTGTAGGGGTCAAGGGGTAACTTCCCCTTGGACCCCTGAAAGTTTGCTGAAAAATCCCCCTGACAAGATGCAGATTAATAGGAGAAAAGGCATACAAATTTACTTAATGTGCATTCATAGGATCCTTCAGAAAGAAGACAACCTCCCAGTGAGGGACAGAAGTTCATATACCATCCTGGCAAAAGAGGTTATAGAAGAGGAGAAAGAGGAATTCTTCTGAGGGGATTACTAGGGAGAATGAGTAGATCTGGGTATGGAGATTAACTTGTAATAGTTCTCTTTGACGGTGAAAGGATCTATTCAAGTGTGGTTGCACTCTTGGTCTTATAAAGAAGGGAAGAAAAAACAATTGTTCTTGGTGGGTCTGGAAATTAGGTCTATAAAAGAACTTCAGCTTCTTAGGAAGAGTGTATAGATCATAGTGGTTGTGGGGAATTCAGAGAGACCTTGAGGCTTCTTATGCAGTGTAGCATGTTGCTGTCCCATATGTTGTGGAGTATCGGTTTCTGAGCTCCAACATGACCCTAGAAAATAAAAACCACATAATGGTAAATCTAGGCCAATAGGACTATTGCAGCCCCACAGAGATTCCCAAACTGAAGGACCTATCTGAAGGACAAACGTTATCCCATAATGCCCAAGAGGCAGATGGGCGTTCTCCCTTCCCCATCCCTAGGCACTGAGGGAATCCAGGGTAGACTGAGATTAAATTGTACACTGCCTGTGGTAGGAAAGGCAGGGGTTTGAGATTCTGAAATTACTTGTAATAGTGCTGTAGAAAAATAAAATATTAACTGTTTCTTGAAAGCGTGATCTTTTTGATTTGGGATTAGTTTCCACTGCATATATACATTAGTCTGTTAGGGCTGCCATAGCAAAATCCCACAGACTGGGTGGCTCAAACAACAGAAATTTATTTTTCACAGTTCTGGAGGCTAGAAGTCCAAGATCAGGGTGTCAGCAGGTCTGGATTCTCCTGAGGCCTCTCCATGGTTTGCAGATGGCTGCCTTCTCACTGTGCTCTCACATGGTCTTTTTTCTGCATGTGCAGATCTCTGGTGTCTTTTCCTCTGCTTATAAAAAATACCAGTCATATTGGATTAGGTTCCCACACTTATGACCTCTCTTCACCTTAACTGCCTCTTTAAAGACCCTGTTTCTGAAAATAATCACATCCTAAGGTACTAGGGGTTAAAACTTCAGCATAGGAATTTGGGAGAGACACAATTCAATCCACGACAATATGCCATTTTCTGTGTAGAAGGCCACTGAGCTGGACCGGAGGCCGACTCCGAAGTCCTGGAATAATCTTAGCTGTTTAGTGGAATCTCTTTCTGGAGCTCTAAACTGCTTGATGACTTTCTCAGACCATTCTTAAGATTTGTTTGTATATTTAGTTTCTGAATCAGATGCTCCACTTATTCATAGTGAGAGTTTGCCTTCCCTTCCTGTTTCCACATGCTGAGGTGTCATGTCTCCCTGTCCCCTAGCAGTGCCTCTCCACTTCCTACGGGCCTTTCCTCTAGGCCTGCCCTTCCTCTAGCCCTGCCCTTCCTCTAGGCCTGCCCTACAGGTAATGCAGTGTCTCCTGCGCACAGGCAAGTTGTCTGCAGATTTGGCCAACATCTTAGGTTTCATTTCAAAGCTTTTCTACCCTGTATATTCATAGAGTTTACCTCTCACTTCAGCTAATTTCTCTAAACTGGTAGTAGCTGCCTTTCAGTTAAAAACAAATTTTCTGGGACTGATTATTCCATTATTTGTGGACTGACTGCTCAAGTGACCCTGATTAAGACACAAGGCAGCTAGAGTCAGAAGGGAAGGGTTCTTTTTAAATTAATCTTTCCCTCTCTTTACACCTGACCAGATACCCTCACCATTTAGAAGAGGCTGAAGAGCGGTTTGCTACCATTAAAGAGTAAAGCCTTTAATAACCTTTTGCTTTGAAGATAAAAAGGCTAAATGAAGTCCCCTGATAACAGAGTCTGCAAAGTGACATGTCAAACAATGGCTGAGTTTAGAGGAGTGCTCTGTTATAGGGACATTCTTATCTTAGGTCATCATATTTAGGATCTTAAAGGAGTCTAGGGCCACAGGCATAAAGCAAGGGGAAAATATTGATTGCTCCTACTAGACAGCTCTGGAATGCCAATTTTATGGTACCTGGGAAACCAAGGCCTTAAACTATTTCCAGATAGTGAGTTTCAGGTGTGATAATTGCAGTATCGGCATCTTAAAATGATTCGGTGTTATCTGTTCCACACTTGCAGTATTTGTATTGATCTCTTTTATCATCATCACTATGTGCAAAGGAAACAGACTCAGGAGAGTGAAGTGAGTTGCCTGAGGTCACACAGCTAATACGTTGCAGAAGCACAGCTGGAACCTAGGTGCTGTCCACTGCACTGCATTGTACAGCAGCAACAGCTCCTGAGCTGCTCCACCACACTCACCATCAGCTCAAGCAATGAGATATAAAGGCTCAGTTCTTAACATCCACTTCATTATTTAAAAGCAAGGTTTCTCATAAACCTAAATTTCTCCTAGGTATTACACACACCCCCTTGGCAGACAGTCAACTTAAATCTCAACTATATAGAATATGATAAATTACCTGCTTTGGGCCATTGGTATTTTCTCTGATCTCTGAATTGATGGAGGTACATGATTTGAGAAGTTATGAGATCCTGCCTCTTACTGAAGCCTATTTAAATGTAATACCTCATTTACATTGAAAGAAAAGGTGAAAATAAGCAAGAATCATGAGATAGGATAATTTGAGAAAGGAAAAATTTTGTAAGTCCTCCAAGATTTTAGCATCTCCTGGTATTATGGACTAAATTGTGTCCTCCTCCAAATTCATATCTTGAAGCCCTCACCCCCAATGTGTTGGTATTTAGAAACGGGGCCTTTGGTAGGTAATGAGGGTTAGATTACCTCCCAAAGTCATGAAGGTGGGGCCATCATGATGAGATTAGTCACTTTATAAGAAGAGAAATTGAGAGATATTGTTCTCTGTGTGCCCTGTGTGAACACACTGAGAAGGTGGCCATCTGCAAGTGAGAAAGGGAGCTCTCACCAGGAACTGAATTGACAATCACCTTCATCTTGGACTTCCCAGCCTCCCAACTATGAGAAATGAATGTCTGTGGTTTAAGTCACCCCAGTCTATGGCATTTTGTTATAGCAGCTCAAGCAGATGAATACACCTGGTCTTCAACCCACCGAATCCTCTGGGAAGGAGACACTCTAGGACCAATATTTCTCACTTACTTAGTACAATGAAAGAGGAGTAGGCCTTTAACAGCCCAAATGTTTAGTATATTTCTCAAAATCATAAAGTACTCCTGTTATAGTGATGACTTGGCTGTGTGCTCTTGTAATCTATCGGCCTCAATCCTCATTATTCAATCCAGACAGGATTGAGTAACCTCTCTGAATAGACTACCAGGTCTCCACTCATTGGCTGACTAAGGGGAGGAGGTTTCAGCTGGGCCTGGAGGAAATATGCGTATATTCTTCTAATTTAAACCGAAATCCAAAGTTCTGTTTATTGTCTCCATTTAAATATTTACTGCACAGATATGTCAGAATAATATAAAATACATTATAACCAATTGTGTGGTTTTGACCTTACTGAAATTCTTTAAATTCCTGTGCCTTCAAAAGAATTTTCCAATTTGTCTATTCAGTTACTGATTGTTTACAGTTTGGCCTCTGGAGTTAATGGGACTTGGGTTGAGATTCTGATTCTGTTACTTATAAAATGTGCAACTTTGGGCAAGTGACTTGGCCTTTCTGAGTGTGCATTTCTTCATCTCTAAAAGCTTTACAATAGCATGCCTACCTCACAAAGCTGTTGTAAGTCTAAATTGAAGTCATTACATATGAAAAGGCCTAGTACAACACCAGCCACAAAGCCTAAATCAATATTGATTTATTTTTTTATTTTTTATTTTTTCACTTTTAGTAATTTTTTCATTATTTATGTATTACTGGTATGACTGTAAAAATTCCTCTGTAACTGTCAAAAGCTGATTAACTCTTATTTAATCATATATTATGTGCTTACTATAGTGCACGTAGCACTGCATGTCATTATTCTGGTGTATTTAAAATAGCACATGAACTGGTGCTAATTCATTCATATTGGAAAAGTCTCAATTAAATTGAACATTCAATAACCAGACAGAAGGCAAAGAAAAAAGTTAGGAAAAAGCAATGCTACTAATGAGATGGCTGTATCATACAGTACTTCTATTTTTAATTTTTGAGAAAACTTCATATTATTTTCCAAAGTGGCTGTACTAATGAACGATATGAACTGTGTATCAGGTTTTTCTCAGGTTTTTCTCCACATACTCACCAACATAACATGTGTTATCTTTCATCTTTTTTATAATAGCCTATCTAATACATCTGAGGTGACATCTCATTATAATTTTAATATGCATTTTTCTGATGATTGGAGGTGTTGATCATTTTTCATGTATTTCTTGGCCATTCATAAGTCTTTTGAGAAATAGCTATGCAAATTTTTTGCCCACTTTAAAATAGGGTAATTTGTTTTCTTGTTATTGAGTAGTTCGAGTTTCTTGTATATTTTGGAATAGGCCCTTATCCAATGTATGATTTGCAAATATTTTCTCCCAATCTGTGGGTTGACTCTTCACTCTGTTAATTGTTTCCTTTGCTGTGCAGAAGCTTTTGAGTTTGATGCAATACTATTTGTTTGTTTTTGTTTCTGTTGCTTGTGCTTTGGGGTCATATTCAAAAAATCTCTGCCCAGACCAATGGTATGGAGTTTTTTCTCTAAGTTTTCTTCCAGTAGTTTTATGGTTTTACATTTGTTTAAATTTTTAATCCATTTTGAGTTGATTCCTGTATAAGGGGTAAAGTAAGGGTCCATTTCCATTCTCCTGTGTGTGGATATCTACTCTTCCCATTTATTGAAGAGACTGTCTTTTCCTCATTGTGTTTTCTTGGCACCTTTGTTGAATATCAACTGAATATAGGTTTGTGGGTTTATTTTAGAATCCCTAACCTCTTCCATTGGTTAATGTGTCTGTTTTGATTACTATAGTTTTGTAATATATTTTGAAATCCAGTACTGTAAAGCCTCTAGTTTTGTTCTTTTTGGTCAAGATTGTCTTGGCTATCTAAGTTTTTTTTTGTGATTTCATACAAATTTTAGAATTATGCTTTCTATTTCTGTGAAGAATGACATTGGAATTTTGATAAGGATTGCACTGGATCTGTAGATCACTTGAGGTAATATGAACATTCAAAAAATATTAGTTTTTCCAATTTATGAACTTGGGTTAGCTTTCTGTGTATTTATTCCATCTTTACTTTCTTTCAACAATGTTTTCATCATACAGGCCTTTCACTCCCTTGGTTAAATTTACTCCTAAGTACTTTATTTTATTTTTTTTGTAAATGGGATTGTTTACTCAATTTCTTTTTCAGATAGTATATAGAGATGGTACTGATTTTTCTAAGTTGATTTTGTATCCTGCAACTTTACTGAATTCATGATCAGTTCTAACAGGTTTTTTTTTCTTTTTTCTTTTTTTTTAGAGTCTTTACGGTTTTCTATATATAAGATCAAGTCATCAGCAAACAGGCAATTTCACTTCATAGGATGTTCTTTTATTTTGATTCTGTTCAGTGTTTTTTATAGTAAAATAAATTAACAAAACAAATGCTTTTACTTTTAATGTCTCTTCAAGCTATTGACTTACAGAATAGAAATCACACTGTTTCCACAGCAACAGTCATTTGGGCCAATGGAAAATGAGATAAGCTGTTATTGTAATCCAATTCAATATTTTATTTCTTTCTGTTTACCTGAAATAACTGAAAGGATCAGAATCCAGTTTAAAGAGTTTATTCAAGTGAAAAGCTGGGAATGGTCATCTGGGAGGCAAAGACTCCAGAAAAATGGGGTCAGCACTCCAAAGTTAACTTCTTACTTATACGAGCAGAAAACAAAGAAGTTTAGTGGGATTATACCATTTTCTATACGAGGCTGGTTTTACAAGTTACAACAATTTAATTCCTTACAGTTTGTTCTGTTTTCCATATGGCTTGTTTTCTGTATAGCTTGTTTTCATTTCCTTTTTAATTAGGAAAACTGTATTTAATATTTCATCTTAACACATTATGGTAACCATGAAGCCTTTGTATAAGAAAGGAAAGAGGGAAGTTAATCTATGATGAAGATTAACAGTGAAGAGGGTAGGGGTTTTTCCTGGCACCCTTTAGTCATTTTACAAAACAATGTAGGTAAGGAGGAAAGCTAATCTATAAGCAGAGAAACAAAGGTTATAGCACCTTGATTATAGCTGCCTAGGTTGCAGCTGCTTGTCACATGACCTAGGTCCCATAATCACACTCATTTAAGACTCAAAATAATTTAGGATTCCAACAGCTTAGATTTTCAATTACTTATTTTCACATTTGTGATGTGTATTCAGTTTCTGAGCCCATAACTTGGGTCAAAGTCATATTCCTTGCCCTATAAATTAATATCATTCTTTTTCGGTGAGTCCATCCTCAGTGAATAACTTACTAAGAAGAGACATGAATTTATGATACTTAAATACCTTTTTGTTTGAGAGAAAATAATGTTTGTTTGTGTAAATGTTCACACTAATGAAAGTACTACAGGAATTGTTGAGATAAAACTTTTGACCTTTTCATCTGAGGTGAGGATTGAGGCGCTTATCACCATTCAGTTTTAAGATATGACTCTTCTTCTTTGCCCCTTGGCCACCATCTCAATTCACTACCAAAATTTATAAGAAATACTTTTAACAAATTTACAAGAAAAAAACAAACAACCCCATCAAAAAGTGGGCAAAGGATATGAACAGACATTTCTCAAAAGA
>NW_012118265.1:9016094-9025942 GCF_000951035.1 Colobus angolensis palliatus | reverse complement strand
ATGGGTGCAGCACACCAACATGGCACAAGTATACATATGTAACAAACCTGCACGTTATGCACATGTACCCTAAAACTTAAAGTATAATAAAAAATAAAAAATAAAACAAACAAACAAAAGAAATACTTTTGAGGAAAAAGGACTTCATCTGAGCTTACAAATATACCAACTGAAACAAAAGACTTTCTGTACGTAGCACAAAATGTGTTGACTCCTCAGTCAGAATATTATTCGGCAAGGGTGACAAGGATTTTAAACTTGTATAGCTGTTGTTCTCTGTAAGTCAGCAAAGGACGCTAACACACTGATAGCTAAGGGCAAGACTGGGTAGACCAAAGGACAGTTTTCAAGGGCGTTGTAGGCATCAGAAATAGCCACAGCCCACTGTCTACTTAATTAGATTGCCCTTGGACTTTCAGTTTAGCATATCGAATCCCTATTATGAGCAAAGGCTGTACTTAATGTGTGTCCACATAGCTGGACAGGTCGATTGGGGTCAACAAAAATCTTTTGGGTTTGTAACTGCCTTGACTGTCATCCAGTTCCATACTCTTCATGTGCTGCTGAGGAAACTAAGGTCCTCTGAGGTTTAGTGACCTTCCCCAAAGTCACACAGATACTATGGTCAGCAAAGCTAAGGCTAATAAGCCTCCTGCATTTCAGTTCAACTTCATTTCCACCCCATCACCTGTCTCCCCAGATGTCTGCTTTTTATTTACTTTGCACAGCTAACAGATGGTTACTCCCCACCTCTCATTTAACTTAATGGCCATAGCATCTTGGACCTTAGCCAGGTCATATTCTTTGCAGGAATGAATTTGCCTGTCTTCAGTCTTCCCACCAAGTGGTGAGGCGTTTTGATGTTCCACTACCAAAAAAGGTTCATGACAGCATGATGGGTATACTTCACAGTTCATTAAGTGTCTCCTTCCCTCTAGGGCAGAGCACAGGCCTGGGATATTGAACATGGCTGATTTTTCCAGGTACTAAGATGGAGTATGAAAATGAAGTGGGCATAGCTGAAGCCAGGAAGGTAGCAAGCAGGAAGCTAAGAGTAAAAGTGGGCTCTGGAGCCAAAAGCCATTCAAACACAGCAACAAATACCACAAGGGCTGGGCAGGCTCAGAGTGCAGGGGCTGGGCCCACTTTCTTCCTTCTTGCTCTCTGCCTTCTGTCTTTCTTAGCACCAGAGGGCCTAGCTGGAGCTCTGGTGAGGAGTAGACTCCCCTCATTTGCCCAAGCGAGGAGTGGACTCCCCTTATTTCAGGTCTGTATGATGAATGGGCAGAGGGCTGTTATCAGTTAGCCGAGTCAGGCCCCTGCTAGAGGAATTGTGTTTTCAGGAGACATTTGGGGACCTTTGAGAAAAATGACTTTCAAATTTTTCTTAAAAACAAAATAAGGCAAACAAACAAAATTTCAAAAACAACTTCTACAATTGTTTTCAGTATTTTCAGTGCCAAGGCAGACCTACCCCACAAAAAGTATCAATTCTGCAGAATTTGATAATGAAATTGCTATTTGACCTACAGTAACTGCATCTAAGGATCAGCCTCTGAATGAACCCCAACGTGCCAATGATGCTGTGTTTTAGAAATAAATGTTATATTTTGGTTTGAACAAAAAAAGAATCTCTCAATCTACCCACATTTTTCAAATCAAGCAAGAAAGTAATTCAAAAATTGAAGGAATACAGGCCAGGAGTGATGGCTCACGCCTGTAACCCTAACACTTTAGGAGGCTGAGGTGGGTGGATTAGTTGATGCCAGGAGTTCAAGACCAGCCTGGCCAACATGATAAAACCCCATCTCTGCTGAAAATACAAAAAATTACCTGGGCATAGTGAGGCATGCCTGTAGTCCCAGCTAGTCAGGAGGCTGAGGTAGGAGAATTGCTTGAACCTGGGAGGCAGAGATTGCAGTGAGCCGAGATTGTGCCACTGTACTCCAGCCTGGGCAACAGAGACCCTATCTCAAAAAAAAAAAAAAATTGAAGGAACACATACGCTATTGCTTTTGAAGTTCTCCTTCAAAACCCATGCTTAAGAAATTCTTAGGCCGGACGCAGTGGCTCACACCTGTAATCTAAGGAGGCTGCGGTGGGTGGATTACCTGAGGTCAGGAGTTCGAGGCCAGTCTGGCCCACATAGTGAAACCCCGTATCTACTAAAAATACACAAAAATTAGCCGGGCTTGGTGGCGGGTGCCTGTAATCCCAACTACTTGGGAGGCTGAGGCGGAGGTTGTGGTGAGCCGAGATCGCGCCACTGCACTCCAACCTGGGCGACAGAGTGAGACTCTGTCTCAAGAAAAAAAAAAGAGAGAAATTATTCTGAAAGTTCAGGTAACCTGGAAAGAAAGTATTTCCAATGTGTCAGTTCAAGAATATTCTTCAAGTATAGTGTGGTATTTCAGTTGAAAAATGTACTAATAGAAGAGATCCCAATGGTGAATTTTTTACTGTAGATTCATGTCAATAACATCCAAAATAAACAGATGGCAAAAGCACTGCTAGCTATACGTGCCAAACTCTTAGAATATAAAGATATAAATATTTATATATATTCTTATATTTAAGAATATGGAGAGAAAGACCATAACGTTGCACTTGGTTTGTGTGCTCCCAATTCAATATCAGCAAAAAACATGTATTTTCATCTGCAAAAAATGTTTCAAAATAAAGTCACAAGCAAAAATGATGACCTTGACAAATCATTTATTACATGAAAATAAAGAACAATGACAAAACAAAAAAACCCTGAACAGCAAGAGGGCTGTGATTTGAGTGAATTTAACAAGTAGAAAGACTCTATACGGAAAATAATAAAATTTATAGACGGCACTTGAAACAAGACAAAAGGTTCAACTGTGAGTGACTTCAAAGATTGATATAGGTTGAACAAAACAAGAAAACTTTGCTTTTAGCCTGTGAATTTTTGATGTAATAAGACATATGTGTATATTGGTCTTGTTCTCTGCTCCTGGCCGGAGCTCTTAAACCTTTGTTACTTCCTGAGTGGTAGGGATGCTAGGTGCATCTTTTGTTCTAATATTTCACCTTTTACCCAGTTCCTGACACAGAGCTCCTAAATCCCTTGGAATTTTCAGGGTGATAAGAGCCACTTTTGGTGGCTCCTGCATGGGTGCTAGTCACCAGAAAGACCAAGCCATAATTAGAAGCCTGGAACTTTCAACCCCAACCCCATACTCTGAAGAGGGAAGATGAGCTGAAAATTTAGTTAATAATTGATCATGTCTACATGATGAAGCCACCTTCAAAATCCCTAAATGACAGGGTTTGAGGAATTCTTAGGGTGCCGAACACATCCATGTGCTAGAAGGTGGCAAACCTGTACTCCATGGCAATAGAAGCTGCTGTGCTTGGGACCCTTCAGACCTTGCCCCATGTACCTTCATCTGGCTGTTTATCTGTATTCTTGATCATATCTTTTATTATATAATAAGCCAGGAAACATAAGTGTTTCCCTGTGTTCTGTGAGTTGCTGTAGCAAACTATTGAGCCCAAGGAGGGCTCAGAACTTCCAATTCATAGCTAAGTTGTACAGGCTGTGGGTAACCAGGAAACCTACTACTTATCATTGGCATCTGTAGTGGGGGTAGAGTCTTGTGGGAGGCCCTTAACCTACGGGTTCTGCACTAACTTGAGATAATGTCAGAATGGAATTGAATTGTTAAACACCCAGCTAGTGTTGGATAATAGATCAAGTGGGAAAAACACCATAGATTTGGTGTCAGAAGTGAGATATTGAGAATGGTGTGAATATAAAAGGAAAAACTGTTTTCTCATACATGGCCAGATCCATTTCTTATATATGGCTTATAATTGAAGCCATTTATTCTTTCTAGTGGACTATCTTTCTGATTTATTAATATAGTAGTATAAAGGAAATATGAGACATATTTGCTTTTCTATTCTTTTATATACTAGTTGATAAAGAATGCCAAATGTTCTAGAACAAAGGAAACATGGGAATGCGTCCAACAATTTATAACAAGATATTTGTGTCCTTCTGTTTTACCAAGATCAATACATTTGTAATGGTACTTTTTTATTCTTTATTGATTAAACAATCTTAGAAAATTATCATATATAACATATGATGCTTTATTCATTTTACCTCAGTTTTTTAAACTAGGTAATTATATAAAGTAAAACATCTAATGAAAAATTTTAAACTAGAGTTTACTAAAAAAAAACTCATTTCAAATATGTTCTTAAGTTTGGCATGTTCTAATTTCAACCCTACATTTTAATATTATATTGTGCTATCTTAAAATGAATTGAAGGGTCTGGGGCATGGGACATGTAGTTTCTGATCAGATGGCGAAATAACATGATCTCTGCTCTGAGGATGACCTGGAGCCAAGAGGAGTAATGTCATATATCAGAACTGACATTGTGAGAACTGCCTGAGGAGCTGGAGGTGATGGAGACTCCTTATGGTTGTGAGGAGAGGGAATATGATGGAGGTTGATGCTGAAGGTAGCCTGGAATGGAAGCAGGCTGGGGGGTGTTCTTGTTGTGCCCCATCTTTTACTGAGTGAGACATTGCCTTTCCCACAGCCACTGTGAGGAAGACAGTGGCAGGGCCAGCTCTTGACTTGAGACGGCAGGATATTATGAAGCCTGTGGCCTGGGCATGAGTAGGGGTGGATAAAAGCAGGTGTAGCCTTGAGCTGGAGCCTGGATGCTGCCTCCTTTCTCCATTCTCCACTTGCAGAACTGAGTTATCACTGAGGCAGCTGTTGGAAAAGAGGAGAGCCTGTGCAGGAAATATAGGTTCCCTGAGGGGCAACATTACTTGAGAGTGTGTATTAGAGTGGATAAAGTATATAATAAAGAAAACTTAGTCTAATCACTTAGAGAAGTGTTTCAATAGCAACACTGGATGCCAAGTATTGAAGAAAGGGAACTTCAAAAAATTAAATGTGAGTAAGAAATAACGATATTTTTAGTCATTCAAGGCCTCAAAAACATCCACTTTGAGAACACTGTTTAAAGAATTACATAGTCTGACAAGAAGGAAAGTAAACTCCATACTTTAGTAGACATAGGAAATAAGTAAAATTTATTGTCTACAAAACAGCATCATGTACACATATATTTATTCACATAGGAAAGAATAGAAATTAACTACAAATTCAGAAGCTAAGCTGAAGATGATATCACACACACATGATATTACACACATACATATGTATGGTGCCCACAAACACCTTCCAGCATCCAAAGCTTCATGCAGTCTTCTCTACTGAATCAGTGCTTGCCCTGTGTAAGCAGTAGAGTGTGGCAGAAGAGACACTGTGTGACTTTTGAGGCTGGGATCTTGGAATGCTTACTGTGGTGAAAACAAGCAGCCATGTAAGAATTCTGAATATTCTGAGACTGTTATGCTGAAACTTTACAAACTAGCAACGTGGACAGGCCACATGGAAGCAAGTCCCCAGCTATTTCAGTCATCTCAGCTGAAGCCACCAGACACGTGGCTAAGGGAACTGTCGTGGATGCCCTGTTCCATTGAGCCTTCGGATGACTTCAGCCCCAGCCATCATCTGTCTGCAACTGAATTAAAGACCCAAGTGAGAACTGCTTATCTAAATCTGGCCATAATGTAGAATCATAAGAGATAATAATAAGGTTTTATCCTAAACTGCTATATTTTGGGGTGCTTTGTTACAAAGCAGTAGATAACTGAAACAATGGAGTGATTGTAAGGATAACCCTGACTTCCCACCCCTCTCTGTGTCTGTGGCTTTTGCAATGTGACTTTGCAGTTCCTCTAATCAAGAAGTAGGGTCTATTTTCTCACCCTTTGAATCTGGGTTGGCTTTGTGACTTGCTTTGGCCATTAGAATGTGGCAAAAAATGATGGTATGCCAGTTCTAAGCCAAAGCTTCAGGGGGCCTGAATACCTCTGCACTCTCTCTACCACCATAAAAACAAGTCAACTCTAGTGTATTGGAAGACTATAGACTATGCCAGGCAGAGCTGAGTCAGCTCAGTCGTCCCAGAGTAGGCTCCAGACATGTAAGGGAGGCAGTCAAGATATTGGAAGATTTCTAGATGACCTGTAGCTAATCTCAGATGAATGAGTGTGTCTTACCAGTCCCAGCTCAGATCAGATCTGCTCAGTTAACTTCATAGACTTGTGAGCAAAACTGAATGTTTGTTTTTGTATGGCACTGAGATTTTGTACGTGTTTATTACATATGTTGTTGTGGTAGCAGATAAATAACACATAAAGAAAAAAAATCCATTACAAATTTAGAACTAGGCCGGGTGCTGTGGCTCATGTCTGCTATCTCAGCACTTTGGGAGGCCAAGGTGGAAGGATCACCTGTGGTCAGGAGTAGGAGACCAGCCTGGCTGACATGGTGAAATCCCATCTCTACTAAAAATTTAAAAATTCGCTGGGCATGGGAATAGGTGCCTGTAATCCCAGCTATTTGGGAGGCTGAGGTGGGAGAATCACTTGAATTCAGGAGGCAGAGGTTGCAGGGAGCTGAGATTGTGCCACTGCACTCCAGCCTGGGCAACAAAGTGAGACTCCATCTCAGAAAAACAAAAAACAAAAAAACTAAAGCTATTGATGATAATAATATATTTACAAGATAGTAATAAAGATATCAGAAGGATATGAGAACATGCTAAGATACTTGTTAGGATGCTGATTAGACAGGTCTTTGACATAACTTACCATAAGTCTCTCTTATGTCATGACATGACATAAGAGAGAACATGTAAATAAACAAAATATACTATGAAAAGAAGAAATAATTATAAATAGAAGAGATTTTAAAAAAATAAAATTATAAGCAAGTATCACTTGTGTTTAAACACAGAAATCCCAAATGGATGAACATTCATTAAAGGAATTGAGGTGAAAACTATCTTTCTGACCAAGTAAAGACTTTGGTTGTGTAACAGAATCCACTCAAGCTAGTTTAAATGAAAAGGGATTTTTAAAGGCTATAGATTGCTCAGTTATTGGGAAGGTTGCTGAAACAGCTTCAAAGTTGAACTTTCAGGAAAAACTTCCTAGAACTTTATGACAGAGCTGAGTTAGAAGGAACTGGCTTTTACTATAGTCAGAAAATGATGAAATCAAAGAGCCACCAGTATAGCTGTTAGCTCCAGAATATGTAACTTTCTCTTCTTTTCTTTGTCTTTTTCTTTTTTTTTTTTTCTCTTTTTTTTTTTTTTTGAGACAAGGTCTCACTCTGTCACTCAGGCTGGAGTGCAGTGGGGTGATCAGGCAATCCACCTGCCTCAACCTCTCAAAGTGGTGGGATTACAGGCATGAGCTCCGATGCTCGACCTGGAATGGGTAACTTTCCTTTTTTTTTTTTTTTTTTGAGACGGAGTCTCGCTCTGTCGCCCAGGCTGGAGTGCAGTGGCCGGATCTCAGCTCACTGCAAGCTCCGCCTCCAGGGTTTTACGCCATTCTCCTGCCTCAGCCTCCCCAGTAGCTGGGACTACAGGCGCCCGCCACCTCACTCGGCTAGTTTTTTTGTGTTTTTTTAGTAGAGACGGCGTTTCACCACGTTAGTCAGGATGGTCTCGATCTCCTGACCTCATGATCCGCCCGTCTCGGCCTCCCAAAGTGCTGGGATTACAGGCTTGAGCCACCGCTCCCGGCCTGGAATGTGTAACTTTCAAACCATCAGAAGAATGTATTGATTTATTCAATGAAGATTAGCAATGGAGTAGAAAACCTTCAAAAATATACAATACATTGAAAACATAAAATAAGATTAAATAAATCTTAAAATAGGATTAAATAAATTCTGTTGTAATTACAATAAATGTAACTAGGCTGCACCAGTCAAAAGAAACTCTCAGATTAGAGAAATATGTTTCTATGAGAGAAATATTTAAAGCAAAACTATGCAGAAAGAAAACTAAAAATAGATGAAGGTAGTAAAGGTCAAGATTTATTGGACAGAACAAAATCAATATGCAGAGGAAAATGTATAGCTTTGATCTATAGAATAGAAAATATTCTATTTTAAAAGATAGAAAAAGAACACCAAATAAGAAAGAAAAATGAAGAAAATAAATAGTAAATAATAGAGCAAAAATAGAGATAAAATTGAAAACCTCCAAAATAATGGTTTTTAAAATAATTATTAATATTAGACAAATATTTGACAAGATTAATCAAAGATAAAAGAGAATATGCAAATAAAACATTCAGTGAAAGGGGAAATAATCAGAAGTAAAAGAAATTTTAAAATATCTTTTTTTTTTTTTTTTTTTGAGGCAGAATCTCATTCTGTTGCCCAGGCTGGGGTGCAGTGGCACGAGCTCAGCTCACTGCAACCTCTGCCTCCTGGGTTTAAGTGATTCTCCCGCCTCAGCCTCCCGAGTGGCTGGGATTACAGGCATGCGCCCCCACGCCCAGCTAAATTTTTTGTATTTTTAGTAGAGACGAGGTTTCGCCATATTGGCCAGGCTGGTCTCGAACTCCTGACCTTAGGTGATCCACCCTCCTGGGCCTCCCAAAGTGTTGGGATTACAGGCATGAGCCACTATGCCTGGCCTAAAATAGTAAAATTATAAGCAACCATTACTCTCAGATTTAAAAATAGAAACTCCAAATGGATTGAAATAGAAATTATCCTAATTTCATAGAAAAAGTTTCAATCTAGATGGTTTTAGAGGATGAGTTCTCATAGAATTTCAGGAAGCAAATTAGTTAATTTATTAATTAGGTAATTTATATCTAAGTAAATTGCTTCAGAAAATAAAAAAGAACAAAAGCAACTCTAGTCATTTCTGAGGCTGGCATAACCTTAATTTGTAAAACCAAGTCAGTACAACCAAAAGAAAATTTTAAGTTCATTTTATTTATGACAGAGATAGAAGATTCTTATGCAAAATATTAGATGAGAGCCAACCAATATACAGTGGACCCTTGAACAACACATTTGAATCAAGTGGATCCATTTATATGCAGATTTTCTTCTGCCTCTGCCACCATTGAGATCGCAAGCCCAGTCCCTCCTCTTCCTCCTCCTCAGTCTACTCAGCATGAAGACAACAAAGATGATGACCTTTATGACGATCCATTTTCACTTAATGAATAATAAATATTTTTTCTTCCTTATGACTTTCTTAATAACATTTTATTTTTTCTAGCTTACTTTACTATAACAATGCAATATATAATACATATAACATACCAAACATGTGTTAATCAACTTTTTATGTTATTCATAAGGCTTTTGGTCAACAGTAGGCTATCGGTAGTTAAGTTTTTGGGGAGTCAAAAGTTATATGCAGATTTTCTTCTTCTTTTTTTTTTTTGAGACAGAGTCTTGCTCTGTCACCCAGGCTAGAGTGCAGTGGTGCAATCTTGGCTCACTGCAACCTCTGCTTCCTGGATTCAAGCAATTCTCCTGCCTCAGCCTCCTGAGTAGCTGGGACTACAGGTGCGTGCCACCATGCCTGGCTATTGTTTTTGTATTTTTTTGGTAGAGACAAGGTTTCACTGCATCAGCCAGGATGATCTCAATTTCCTGATCTTGTGATCCGCCTGCCTTGGCCTCCCAAATGCTGGGATTACAGACGTGAGCCACCGCACCTGGCCTATATGCAGATTTTCAACTGCATGAGGGGCAGCACCCCTAACCCCCAGGTTATTCAAGGGTCAACTGTATTATAGAAATATACTATGATCAGGCATGAGTAAAGACTTCATGATGAAAATGCCAAAGCAATTGCAACAAAGCCAAAATTGACAAATGGGATCTAATTAAACTAAAGAACTTCTGCACAGCAAAAGAAACTATCATCAGAGTGAACAGGCAACCTACAGAATGGGA
>NW_012118265.1:8992564-9014684 GCF_000951035.1 Colobus angolensis palliatus | reverse complement strand
AGGCGGGCGGATCACAAGGTCAGGAGATCGAGACCATCCTGGCTAACACGGTGAAACCCTGTCTCTACTAAAAAATACAAAAAACTAGCCGGGCGTGGTGGCTGGCGCCTGTAGTCCCAGCTACTTGGGAGGCTGAGGCAGGAGAATGGCATGAACCCGGGAGGCGGAGCTTGCAGTGAGCTGAGATCTGGCCAGTGCACTCCAGCTTGGGTGACAGAGCGAGACTCCGTCTCAAGAAAAAAAAAAAAAAAAAAAAAAAGAAAAGTCTGCCATAACAATAATTTAATAGAAAATGCCATAGGAAAACAGACACTATTCATAATCACAATAAAAATTATAGTTAGGAATAACCTACAAAGAACAGGGAAAATTGTTATAAGAAAATTGTTTAAACCTTATGAAAGACATAAAAGAAGACCTGAATAATTGAGAGCTGTAACATTTTCATGACAAGATGAATGTTGTAAAGATACAAATTATACCTGAGTTAATCTAGAAATTTAATGTAATTCTAATAAAAATTTCTTGTGGTGTTGTAGTGGAGATTATCTTAAGCATAATGCAAAAAGTGCAAAAATAATGTGAAAACTATGGTACATTTAACTACATCAAAATTAAGGATTTCTATTTAGTAAATAACACCATAGGTAAATTTAACAGAATGGAAATAGACTGGGGAAGATATATACTATATATTAACACGTGATATTAATCTTAGATATTACTGAATACATACAATGAACGAATCAATAAATGAAAGACAATGGTCACAAGAAATGAATAAGCTTTCTATAAGGAGAAATATAAATGGGTAACACACATGTGAAGAGATGTCCATTTTCAGCTGTAATTGAAGAAATGCAAATGAAAGGAATAATGAGACGCCACTTTACAACAATCAGATTGGGAAAAGTTAGAAAGTTGGATAATACCAATTATGAGCAAACAGGAATTCTCTTGCATCACTCCTGGAATGTAAAGGAACAGTCCTGAAGAGCAGTATGACTGTACTTAGTAGTAAGTGCTGGATGCAAATCATGGAACACTATCTAGCAGTCAGAAGCAATGATATTTTATTTATGTAGATGCAGTGAGATATATATATCTATATATGCAGATATATAGTTATATATAGTTTTGAATAAAATAGGAAACTAAAGGACATATATAGCTCAATACTATTTATATAAATTGAAATCACTTTCACATATCTTTTTCAGGACATATATATATCTAATCCAAGAATATATATTAATATATAAAAATATATACTAATTATAATTAATGCCCCTGGGGTCACAGAAGGGAAGTAAGGGTGTTGGTGGGTCATGATGAGGAAAACACAGAAATAAAACAAGAGAAGGGCTTTGCATAGATTAATGATGCTAGAGAACCTGAATCTGGAGAATATTATACTCAGCACCCTCCATGTGAAGTCCAAAAGGAAAACAACAAAACATAATGCTAAAATATGAGCATTTCTTTTGTTTATTGATTTGTTCATTATGTACTAAGTAATATCTAAGATTAATATCACCTGTTAATATGTAGTAGATGTCTTCCCAAGTCCATTTCCATTCGTTAAATTTGCCATGGTGTTCTTTATTAAATATAAATCCTTAATTTTTTTTCTTTCTTTCTTTTTTTTTTTTTTTTTTTTTTTGAGACAGAGTCTCGCTCTGTCTCCCAGGCTGGAGTGCAGTGGTGCAATCTTGGCTCACTGCAACCTCCTCTTCCTGAATTCAAGCGATTTCCCTGCCTTAGCCTTCTGAGTAGCTGGGATTACAGGTGTGCGCCACCATGCCTGGCTAATTTTTGTATTTTTAGTAGAAACAGGGTTTCACCATGATGGCCAGGGTGGTCTGGAACTGCTCGCCTCAAATGATCCACCCTCCTCGGCCTCCCAAAGTGCTGGAATTAAAGGCGTGAGCCACCGCGCCTGGCCAGAAATCCTTAATTTGGATGTAATTAAATCTGCCATACTTTTCACATTTGGGGTCAGTTGCCTCTGATTACTAGGTAATTATTTTCCTTTTGGAGTTCAGATGGAGGGTGTTGAGTACAATATTCTCCAGACTGGGTGAGTGCACTTGACAGTGCAGTCTAGAGAAATTCCCTAAGCACTTAGAACCAGCGTCCTGTGCCCTTTCAGTGCCCTGTGGTAGGGTGGTGAGTTGAGAGGAAGTTTAGAGGGGCAGAGCCTGTTCTACCAGACACCAATATATCTTCAGCTCAAACGAGATGTTCAAGTTTCTTTCTGTGAGCACTCTACCTTAGTGAACTGTTTATGCAATGAACATGCTTTGATACAAAAAATATTAGAGCTGTGAGGTTAGAGCTCACCACCATGGCATGGAACATGGACTCAGTAGCAATATTGCAGAGGGTAATTTGTAGAGAGCATACCAGGGCTCTCTTTCCAAAAAATAATCTTTTGAGGAGCAAAAGGCACAAAATGCACACCTCATTCCAGGACTCTTGCAGTGTTTCATTTGATGGTTTTCTTATTAGTCCCACCATTTCAGACTGGATGCTCTTCATATCAGAGCAGCATGTCCAGAACTCTGCATGCGGGGAGTGAAGTAGGCAGCAGACTTGGCCCAAGGCTCTGCACAGGACTTTGTATTGAATCATAAATTAGTCCGCAGAGGAACATGAGAGTAACCCAGTAATTTGTTCTGACAAAAGCAGGATTAGACATTTCCAGGTCATTTGGTGCTCAGTGTGGCTCAATTAGACACACCCAAACCCACGGGCATCTGGCTTGTTGTATTTTGGGAGAGCAGGTCAGTATGAGAGGAACGTCACCAAGGCAACTCCATGGGGCTGGGAGATAGGAAGTCATAAACACTGTGTTCCTCTCCAGCCTGGCTTTGGGACAGACACCATTTCTGTGCCATTGGATACAGTGAGCTTACTAGGATCTCTTAGATGGGCATACACATTCCAAAAGAACATAGATTTGCTTATATTCTTTTTAATACATACTTCAAAGTGCCATTATTAAAAGCACTTCTATCAAGGATGTCACATCTCATTTTTCTTATATTTCAAAACTCAAATTTGTTTTATGTCTCCTATTTTATTTTCACAAGTTTTGCACGATGCATCACACAGCATGATTATTGTATTTCTTAGAATTTCATATATTCCAGGCAACTTCTAATGGTTTGCATAAGCATCACATCTGACTTGCATTAAATGAAATAGTCTAGTCATTTTAACTGCAGAGTAGTCCCCACTGCATTTCTATCTCTTAAATCTTGTTTTGCTTTTAAGCTAGTGATTTCATTGTTTTCCATTTAAAACTCAACTTATTTAGGATTAAAGATCATCCTCTCCTGTGACATTAGTTTCAAACTGTCTTTTTTTTTTTTTTTTTGATTCTTTTCCTTAAGAACTTCTTTTTCCTTTTTCTTTTTTTTCTTTTCGAGACAGAGTCTCGCTCTGTGGCCTAGGCTGGAGTGCAGTGGGGCTGTCTCGGCTCACTGCAACCTCCACCTCCCAGGTTCACGCGATTCTCCTGCCTCAGCCTCCTGAGTAGCTGGGACTACAGGCATGCAGTACCATGCCCAGCTAATTTTTGTGGTTTTAGTAGAAACAGGGTTTCACCATATTGGCCAGGCTGATCTTGAACTCCTAACCTCAAGTGATCTGCCCATCTCAGCCTCTCAAAGTGCTGGCAAAAGGTAAAGTTATTGAAAATTTCCTGAAGAGTTTTTTTTTTTTGTTTTTTTTTGTTTTTTTTTTTTTACCATAATGGGTATGGCTGAGTAAAGCTAACAAGCTAGATACATTTTTTTTTTCCTATTTACTTCATTTGAACATGCTTAAAATTCTAGAGCATATAAAAAAATGAAATACCTTTCAAATTGTTTTCAGGTTTGAATTAGCAAACAAAGTTCTATTCATATTTTTAAAGGAAGGTTAAAATTCAACAACAGTGGAGGCTCTTAAGCATTATGTCAGGATTCCTGCTGGAAGGTTATCAAAGTGAAAAAAATCATTTCAGTGTTTGATTGCACATCAAGTGCTAAAGATCAATTTTCCCTTTGGAAATGCTGAAGCTGTTCTCTTTGCATTTCCTTTCCTATACTTAGAACATTTGCATGAAATATTGTTTCAGCTGTTATATATAAAGTTAGCTGCATAAGCGCATGTGTAATGCTTTGGAGATGCAAGGAAACAGCAATTATTAGTCCAGTCTCCTACCAAATAAAGTATCATGGGGCTTTTCCAAAATTAGGGATGTCCCTGACACCAGTGTTAGAAGTTATTGATATTCTTTTCCTTTCAATGAGATGGACATTTTAGGACTCTAAGTCCAAAAATCGTGTTGTCCTTTTCTTCATTATCAAATACAATCCTAAGAAATATTATATTATTTACTTTGCTACCAGCTTTCTGCCAAAAGTCAAGGTTTTAAGAAGATCTGAATAGTCTTGTAACCCAAGGTGGCAGAACTCGCTTAGTGATGGGATATAGTAGAAAGGTTTTGCTTATAGTCCTCAAATCTTTGGCAGAAACGAAATGGCTGTTCCTGCAGGGAATAGTAGTTGCAGAGAGGTAGTCTGATTCTTTTTTATGTCTTCCTTCAGAGTAGAAGTTTCAAGTCTATTGCATCCATTAATAGTAACCCTCTCAGCTCATTCAGGTCAATAGGAGATGAGATTATTTCTCTCCTCTAGAAGAACTAAAGAGAGCAAGTCAGCACAGCCTTCCGACAAAGAGCTTTGAGAAAGATATTTGGCAGGTATTACATTTTCTCCTCCCTCAGTATATTTATCTTCTGGAAAAAAGGCACATAGACATTCTTGTAACTCACAAATAATGGTTACAGTCTATTAACTTTCATTTGTTCCCCAAAGAAGAGAAAAGTAATCCTGTGATCATGTTAGATTGTCCTAGATTTCCAAGGGTCTCTTCTAATATTCTATCCCTTGATTTTATCAACTGATAACTTAAAAAATTTTATGCATAAAACATTCTCTTATTTGATCCATTTAGGCTAAATAAAGATGGATAGTTAGAGATTGTCCACACTGATCACAATAAAAGAATGACAATACCCCCAAGTCCAATAAATGCAGAATTTCTAGGCAAGAATATTTTCACCCCAGTAGTCTGAAGATTGCCGTTTGTCGATCTCAGATCATCTACAAGTTTGTTCCATATATTTGGTTTGTTGCTGCATTCACTTAATTTTCAACTTAGGGTTCTTTACCTTGTATTAGCTTTTCTTATCACAGTGAATACGATATTTCTAATTGAGTCTGACCTAAATTGAGAGTCTAAAAACTGAGCTTCTCCTTGAACACTTTCAGTGACAAACAATTCACCCCATCTTCTAATGAAGTTCAGATTTGGAAAGCTTTTCCTAATATTGAACTAAAACCTTTACTCCCATGCTCTTCTGTCTTTGGCACATGAAACAATTCCAGCCCTTCTTCCACTTGACATCGTCTATCATTAGCCTCATGAGTTTTCTATTCTACAGGCTGTATGTACATCCCTAGCTCTCTGGAGGTTGCCTGCTTAGGACATGGTTTGCATATGTTCATCCTGGTGTCTGTCTTCTGAATTTACTCCATGTTCTTCTGCAAAGTCTATCTTCCATCTTGAAGCTCTTCTTGAATTAAGCTTCTCAGTTGAACCACACAAATCATTATATCCTGTGCATTCCCTTTAAAGTAACTGACCTTTGGCTTTGGTAATACTATCTGAATGAATTTCTTTTATTTGCTAGTGTGATTGATGCCTTAGTTAGGCTTTTTTAGATTTCAAGAAGCAAAGACAAACTGAAGTTTAGGAAGTAGGAATTTGCAGTAAGGCAACAAGGGGAAATAAGGGAAGCTTAGACCACCAAAGCTGCAGCAGCAGCTCTGGGGCACCACAGGAATTCAGGCAGATGTCTGAGAAGCAGGCATCTGAGTCCCCTTTCTCTGCTCCCTGCTCACCATGGAGGCTCAGAGAGTTTCCGACTTCTGCTGCTCTGGTCTTCTGACAGCTCAATTTTCTCCTTCCTTCCTATTCCTGGCTTCTATTCCTGCTCCCTCTCTGTGTACTTTTTCAGGCTTAGATCAAGACATTTAGACCAGAATATCCATAGGCTACTCTCTCCTCCCTCTCCCAAATTTCAAAATAAATGCCGATAAAGTTTCAGTTAAGCAAGATGAGTAAGCCCTAGAGATCTGGTGTACCACATTGTACCTAAAGTAAACGACAATGTATTATACACTTAAAAATTAGTTAAGAAAGTAGATCTCATGTCATGTTCTTACCACAATAAAATAACATTTAAAAATATGCAGCAGAGATTAAACAGACATTAAGAAAAAATATATAAATAAGTCTAGAAAAAGTTTTAAGTTTTCCCTGTAATAATTATTTTAATGCTTTACAAAATAAAACAAGTATTAATTCTTCAAAAAATAATTTTTTTGGTACTCTGGCAATTAGATATGAACTTCGTCTGCCTGTTGGTAAGGAGGATGTTTTTATTCCCTCTAACAATTTCTATTTTTTTTTTTTTTTAATGCTGGGCTCTCAAATTAGACAATTTGAGATCTGATCAGCTCAATTAGGTCACAATTGTGCCTGTTTGGCGGGTCCTCAAGGCAAGCCTCTTCCTAGGCTGCTTTTCAATCAGGCCTGCCTCCCTGGTCCAAGCAGCTATAGCAGGGTTATGTGGTACCAACTAGTTAACCAGGTGAATGTGGCTGGAATCCCGGAGGAGGCAATAGGTCTGGCAGACAGCTTGTGTGGCCTTCAGGACATATGTCTGCACTAACCACTGAAGGACTTGCTCACTGTCCCATGCCACACCACAATTCATCCTTTCTCTTTGGAATGTGATGTACTCAGTGAAATCCAAATTAACTTTCCAGTGGAATGTGTGGCCCTGACCAGACCACTGTAGGGTGTGCAGTTTGGCAAGGCAGTGGGAGAAGCTACCTGGCTCTATCCCTATAGGAGACCTACACCCTCCTCTTGGCTAAATTGCAAGAGTGTCAGGGAGGGTACGAGCTGGGGACCTTTGGAGGGTACAGTGATTTTTATGACTTTATTTGATTAAGAATTTCAATGACATTGGTTTAGATGCATCCATCTATTTTTTGTTCCCTTCTTGTTCTTGTTTTTTTCAAGATGAAATTTGTGTGTAGCCCATGAATTCTCCCTGTGAAAACAGACATTGAAATATAGGCAAACTCTCAAGACCCATCTGAGGGACTCTGTCATGCTTACCCGAAGAGTCTCTTTGCTGGCTACATTTGAGCTGTCCTGACTACTTCTGCTCGGCCCTAGAGCCTTCCCTTCTTGTCGCATTATGTCTGTGACAGCTGATGTTTGTAGCAGGACAGCCTGTCAAGTTGCCCAATTGCAGAGAGCTTGTTTCCAGAGATTCGGAAGAAAAGAAAGTTGTTTTTATTTTCATGCCCAGGAGTAATTGCATGGAAAGGCACTGCTCTGGGCATTTTCCCCGCCAGCAGCAGATGTCATTGCTTGTGGGGAAGAAGTTCGGCTTCCCCTCCCCTCCCCACTTCCCTTTTCCCAGTGAAACTGATGGCAATAAAATTAAATCAAGCATTACTCCTTTTTCTATCAAAAACGCTCTTGCATTTAAATTATGGATTCTAATGGCTCTTAAGGAGAGCACCAGAGGGGTTCCAAATGCTGTCAGACAGCAGGGGAGCAAGGAGGGGAACCAGCAAAGCACTGCTGCCTCCAACTGAGATAACGCCTCCAGGGTTGAGGGTCGACTCTCTTTTCTGTGCAGTGGGAAGCCAGCCACATACATCTCCAACTCAAAGTTTTTCTCACCTTTCTGAAACTGGTTTTTATGTTTGGTTGGATTCCCTACCCGGGATTGACTCAGAGATCTCATTAGGCCTTTTGGAGAGCTGGACGTCCATTAATGAGACACATTCCAGGCCCTTGCCTGGGTGTTTAGCCACATTATTCAAGTCTGTGGCTTGTGTCCTGCAGTACCTCAGGACTTGATGATGTCTGATCTGGGACTTGGCTAAGACTGGATACCTACTTATAAGTGCCTTTGAGGAGGCAGGGAGAGATGGGGAAAAAATGCAGAAGGAAAAGAGAGAATCTGCCAGAAATTAAATGCAGACGGTTTGCTCCTTAGACTAGCCAAGGTTCTTTGGAGCAGAGGATGGGGTTCAGTTCTGCTGCCCACTCCCAGAGGATCTGAACTAAATTTAGAATCTCTCTTACATGTCATCTCAGACTTACAGTGATTCAGAATGCAGTTCTTTCCCTCAACGTCTGCCGGACATCTGTCCATCCACTTACTTATACTCCTACCTAAGAAGCAAAGATAGATCTCTTACTCCATGCCCATGCCGTGCCACAGGCTGGATGAAAAACCTGCACAAAGCACAGTCTCTATTTTCTAGACGGGACTCCCACACATGGCTGATTTTCAGAATCATCTTGGGAGCTATTAGAAATTCAGTATCCCTGGTTCCACTCTAGACTTATTGCATCAGAAACTCCAGATGTGAAGCCTGGGCATCTTTATATTTTAAGAGCACCCAGGCTTTTTTTTTGTTTTGTTTTGTTTTGGTTTTTTTTTTGAGAGATAGGGTCTACTCTTTCACTCAGGCTGGAGTGCAGGTGTGATCACAGCTTACTGCAGCCTCATCCTCCTGGGCTCAAGCAATCCTCTTGCCTCAGCCTCCAGAGTAGCTGGGACTACAGGTACATGCCACCACACCCAGATAATTTTTAAGTGTTTTGTAGAGATGAGGCTCTCACCATTTGTCCAGGCTGGTCTCAAACTCCTCAGCTCAAGTGATCCCCTTGCCTTGGCCTCACAAAGTGCTGAGATTATGGGTGTGAGCCACCGCATCCAATCTCCCAGGTGATTTTGATGTTCCTGTAGGTTTCAGAACCACTTAAAGGGGGGCAGTCACAGTCAGAAGGTGACAGAAAAGCTATTAGATAAATTGCAAGTGCTATTTGAATTCCAGAACAGAGTACTCTGGATGCTCACCCAACTCTGGTAAGTGGGGAATGTTTACCAGTGCAGATGACTTGTAAGCAGGTTCTTGAAGGATGAGTAGTTTTCCACATAATATATTGGTGCAAGAAGATTCTACCCTGAGGAAACAGCACTCACAAAAGCATGGAGGTGTTCACGCAACAGTGGGAAGTTCAGTGTTGATGGAAGGGGTACCCCTAGGATGCACAAGCAAGTGTCTGATATTGGGGAGCACAAAACATAGAGCCTGTTTCAGGGGAAAGTCAATGGCTTGGCTTTGGGGTTTTCATAAGATTCTCCATTGCAGACCCCGGTGGTAGCGCTGTGAACTGCTGTCCTCTGAGACTCCAGAGGGGACCTGAGAAGCTTCTTTGGACATAGCTTTTAGAGGACTCTCATCTCATGTACAGACAGAGTCCTCTTGAGGTTGACTCTGAAATGGGTGCAAGTTGTGGAGTGAGATGCTTTTTAAAATACGACACCCTCTGCTTTCCTCAGCTGGCCAAGGCCACAATGCAGCAAGGCTGTGGACTAAGAGCCTCTGCCCAGACATGCTTCAAGGAAAGGGTTGGTTCTGGGACATAGCATACACTCACTCATTTCTTTATTTGACAAACACTTATTGAGCACCTGCTGTGTGCTGGGCATTGTGCTTGGCTTGATGGTGAAAGATTCTCTCCTTGACCAAACTCTAATCAGGCTCCTCTGAACTCTCTTCTCCATTAGGTCCTGACCTTTGGGCTTCCATGTTTATCTCTGCATTGTCTAATTTTACCAAGAATCCTGTTGAGTCAGTTTAACGTTAATCCTCAATATCTGGTCACCCTCACTACCTGACCAGGTTTCTCATCCTCCATCATCCTCCCAGGTGATGTCTGATCGCCCTGGGCTGCCTTTAGCAAGAACCCAGTTAGGTTAACCTCTTTACTCCTATTGTTTCTTCTTAGTAATTTTTCACCTACTGACCACCTTCCCCCCACTTTGGGTTTACATTCCCACTTTTTCTTTGCTATCTTCAGAGTTGAGCCCAATCTCTCTTCCGTATTGCAATACCCCATTGCAGTGGTCCCTATGCCTATCATGATAGTCCTAAATAAAGTCTGCCTTATCATCTTTCATTAGTGTCATGAATAATTTTTTCTTTAATGGTGAATATGAAGTTCAGTAAGACAATTCCCTGGTTTTGTGTTTACTTCTGCCATTGATGCTATTTTTAAAGCTCTGTGTCCCTTCCTGTATTTTTCTTTCTCACTGAGCAAAACGGTAAATAGCCTGCCACTTCTTACCAAAAAAAAAAAAAAAAAAAGTGTTATGAGTTGAATAAACTCAAGTGAGCAAAGAAAACCAGAATATGTTTTACTTACTCTATTCTTCAACAAAAATGTTTTACTGTTATATTTAGGATATAATTCACTCCCCAGGAGAGCACCACTTGAGGACAATTGGTTGAACAAGGTTTCTAGATCTGAATTATCTTTTTGGATAAAAAAACTTTTGATGAATAATGATAATAATAATAAAGATGCATTGGAAAATGTCTTGTGTTAAAAGGGGGAAAAATCTCAGACATTAATGTTATGTCCAGTCTCTATATAAAAATCCGTTGCTGGTTTTCGTCAATTTCACAGTGGGGAAGAGAAACAGGCTGCTGGATTAGGAGAAACAAGTTCAAAGAAGGCAGCACAATGGCTGAAAATATTCCCTCAAAAGGAGAGCTTTTTAGTTGTAGCTAAATATATGGAAATAAAAAGCAAATAGAGGTATGGGTGCATGTATGGGGTTGAGGGGTGATCATATGAGGAAGTACAGACTCCAGGGAGAGTTGTGAAGCTGCCTTTTTGAAGAATAACAGGGAACTTTATGCTGTGAAATTGACTATAAGTTTGCAGAGTGCAAACCTTCCTATTCTTCCAGGCTTAGAAGAGAGCTTTGCCCAGAGTCAGTACTCACACAGAGCACCTTGGGGTAAGGGCAGGATCTGTTGAGCAAGGAGACTTGGATCCTGGTCCCAGCTCTGTCACTACTCAGTTCCTATGGCAGGTCTCAATGAATATTTATTGAATGAATAACTTGCATGCATTTTATTAATTTTATTATTAGCAAATGCTCTAAGGCAAAGATGGTCCTGGCTGTATGGCCATTCTCCCAGAGTTCATGGTATTACCATAAAACCTAGGAGGAACATCACTGAATTTATTCTTCATTTTCGTGTCAAGGTATTTTCAGAGAAGGACAGAGGACTGTTTAAGTCAGTAAGAACCAACACTTGACACTCATGGCCATGAGGTATGCTTTGGACTTAGCCAAAGGAATTCTACAAAAGGAAGGACATGAAAGGAACTTGCTACCACACAGTTTGGCCTAAGCCCTGGAAGGAGGGGAAGCTATGTGAATCTGACAAAGGACTACATTAAAATCAGAGATTGTGGCACAGTTGGGTGAATGGCAAAAGGAGATGCAAGGTTTGTGAGGTAGTGATTTTCCCTGACACTGTGCCACGGAAAAGGAGGGAGCCAGGAGATATTAAAACTGCTGATAAATGAAAACACTACTGTTTCCTGGCCACTGAACACCTGGAACATCCTTGCTACTGAGGGCCCCTTTCTATTCATATCGTAAATATATGCAAATACATGTGTTTTGTGCTTTCCCATCAACCAGTGTATGACACTGTTTAAAAGTCTATTGAAATATGTTTGGAATATTTATTGTGTAATGATATCAATACAAATTTCTAAAGGGAAAAATAGATTGATAATCTCATTACACTACCAAACCAATTGTCTTTATTTTCCCTGTTTCTTTCCAGTCCTTTTTCACAGTCCCATGTCAGCTTCCTGATGGTCTGGGCAGTCATTGGGATCCCATGTGGCCCAGTGGGCACTGCAGCGCCACTGCATGGCTTCCTTTGCTCTTTGTTGGGCCTACATTCCCAGTGTCCTGCCCAGATGTCAACGTGTTTGTGGCTGCCGTTTGGTCCCCACTTTCCTTATCTTATGGGGTCCTGGCAACCTGCTATCTCTAGCCTTTTCCAGACCCTGCTTTTTTTCTGACAAGACTGTTATCATTCACATGTAAAAGTTTCTATGAAACTTATGTATGTTACATAAATTCATAAAAATGTATAAAAACTTTTAACAAATTTGCAGATAAAAATGTTTATCATCTGCAGGTAAGTGTGGTGTAGGGCATAGTAGCTCCTTCTTCCTAGCATATGCATAGGAAATTCTGTCAAATCCTTCAATACTTTGATTTATTCCAAGGCAATATCCACTGTATTTGCTCTGTATGGCTTCAAAAATCAGTGTATAACATCCTAAAGTATAAATATCTTGCTTTGTATAACAATTTTTCCTACTTTCAGATAGTCAATAATACTGAATCATTTTGTAATCTGTCTTTTCTTTTGAATAATTTTTTCTTAATTAATTGACCTTAAATCCTAAGGTTAAATTCCATAAGTAGGATTATGAACGAAAACATTCAAGTTTATTTTGTTTTTTACCAAGATAACGTAGTAACTTGGACACATTTGTACCTTACTGGAGGGGGACAGGCCATCATTATGGCTCTCTTGAAATAGTTTAGTTTTGTAGGGAAGAGGGTGCTGTTTCCCACATTTATTGGCATGTGTGTTGGAACACAGAAGTGACCACCCCTGTCACAGGCCCTCTTTGTGCTGCTTTCCATTAGCGTTCTGTGAAAACAGAAGTGGGTATGAAGAATATCATGTGACTGAAAAAGTAAAGCACCCTGTGATTTATTGCAGCACATTTGAGTTTACATGAGTGATATTTACTATAGTCTCTACGGATTGGCTGGACTACCTTTATGCCTATGTTGGGTTTTTTTTTTTTTTTTTTTTTTGGAATTTGAGGAAAATTTTTCTTTTTTCCCTCCAGATAGTATAATAGTGAATGAAGTTCCTACTGTGGCCGTTGCTTGAAGATCATGTTAAATTAACCAGTCAAAGTCTGGGTAGAGAAAGATCCTTGTCTGTTCCCTGGGCGGTTATAGTGTGAGCTCACCTTGAATGGTGGTAAGTGGGTTCCGTGTGGCCCTGGAAGGTACTGGTGGAAGCAGGCACTCCTTAACTGAGAAGAGTAGTGTAAAGCCATGGCTTCTGGGAAAGCCTGAGAGAAGCCTGGTAGATCTGGAAAGTCATTGTCTGGAAAGTAGGCAACTCTGTAATAGAGCCATCCCTCCACCCGAGGCCAAAATGGCCACAGATTTAGACGCTGGCTTTTGCTCCACATGAGGGAGTGGTGGGTGGGGGTGGGGATAGGGGTTGGTTACACAGGTCATGGGAAAAGCAAAGGGCAGTCGCAATTTGAAGGCACTCTGCATGCAAAAAGTTCACCTTCCGCCTCTTTCCCTCTACCTTCCTTACCTTCTGACTTTTAGAAATCAATAAGCACAAAACTAAAGCCATACTAAAACTAGTTAATAGTTTATTTTTATAATAAGTTTTCAAATAAACAAAGACAAGTAAATAGATTTGAAATTGCAAATGTCTTGAGGTTTGAGGGTAAGAAGTTTGAATTCGGGAACATCCTCTTTACGAAGGAAGCAAAAATGTATAAGGCACCTTGATCTTGAACTTCTCAGCTTCCAGAACTGTGAGCAATAAATTTATATTGATAAATTACCCAGTCTAAGGTAATATGTTACAGCAGCCTGATGGACGAAGACAGGGTCAAGAGACCTTTTCTGAACTCGCACTAAAATGCCATTTCTGTGTTTCTAGTAGTGTCCAGGGTCTAAGAAAACTTTTACAGATCTACCATTTTTTAATGACAAAACCTCATTTGATTTCACCCAAGCAGTAGTTAGTACAAATTTTGATTACTGCTTTGGTGCTTTTATTACAAACTAGATTTCTTTATCTGGAATACAATAATTTGCCTTTCTATTATTTATCAAATTATTCCTACCAACCAGGCCTCTGGCATGGATGGAAGAAAAAATGAATGGAAATAATTTATGAAAGCTACAATTGAAGAGTTCTGGAAAAGTTACCTCTGGGACCCGAAGATCCTGGTGAAATGGCTGAAACGCTTTAATTCAGCAAATGTTTACTGACCACTCACTACGTGTCAGGCACTGTGCTAGATAACATGGTTAGAAAGATGAAAAAGACATGATTCTACAGTCAGGAAGTTCACATTTTGGTGGAAGAATTTTTCCAACATGTTAATATTACACATTGTCAAAGGTACTGCAGTGGAGATTTACTCAAAGTGATGTGAAAACCCAAAATAGAAAGTAACTAACCCCGGGACCTTAGTTACAGAATAGGTTAGTACGCAGAACGGGTGACACTTGAGTTGGGATTTGATGTGTAAGTGGGAGTTTGCCAGGCAGAGAACAGAGGGAAAGATGTGACAGGCAGGCAGCAACTAGACAACAGAGAGGCATAAAGTGCCTATGCTCAGTACACATTACCACAGTGGAAAATGGAAACAACTTAAATCTCGACACCATAAGGGAACACCTAAGTACCATGGCAAATAGTCATACGATGGACTGTCACACAGCCTGTTTAAATGATTTTACAAAGAGATTGTACTGTTATGGGGGAGTGCTTATGCTATAGCATTAAGGGAAAAATAAGGGAATAAATATAATTGTTTATGTGGAATGATTTTGTGTCTCATATACATAAAAGTCTAGCAAATGAATATTTATATAATTGCATTTTGCTGCTTCATGTTTTTTGAACTCAGAGTTTTATGAGTTTGTATTATTTTAATGGAGAAAGTCAGAAAATTAGAGAGCATAGGGTAGGTTTCAGAACGAAAAAGAGCAGACGGGCTGGAGTCGAGGCCTGTAGGGAAGGAGGTAAGGCAGGTGGGGCCATATTGCTATGGTCACTAATCCTGTAGTTAATATAATAAAAATTATGGTCACTTATCCTGTAGGTAATGAAAATTATATTAACTCCAGTTTTGTACTGAAAAGCCCTGTTCAAATACAAAAATGACTTCTAATAGGCAGGATATAAAGCTTTTATTAGATGTTAAATTTTTACCTTGAGTTTCACATCAGTTGCATGGTGCTGGGTCCATAAATACATTGGGTGGTTTTTCTGTGGATACTGTTGCCTATTTCTAAGCCTCACACAGCAGTTTTTCCTCCAGAGTTCCAAAAGGCGACTGCCACTTCTGTTGAACATTAGGAGAGGTACTTAGCTTGTGGTTATGGAAATATGTATTTTCTATTTTTAATTGTGTATAATTCAATTTGCACAAGTTAAATATGGGGACATCCATGTTATAATGGCTTTTCTGGCAAATAGAAATATGGAACACCTGGGTTTTGAAAGGGACAAAAGGGCAAAGGCTTCTGAGGTTTTTGCCCTCAGAAAAACCTCATTATAGAGTGCTGTTGTGGAAAACCCTGAGAATCTGAAGCCACTGAGGAGACTTAGTGTTGGAGTAAAGGTGGAGGGATCCTACACTCACACACAGGTGTTACCTACTTCTCAGGTTTTTCTAGGGGTGGAACTGAAAACTGAGCTATATTGCTATTTGACATCATCATGTCTAACTTGCTGAATTTTATTCAAGTCAGTGCAAAAAAAATACACACACAAAAAAAAACAAGAGTGACAAAGTCAAATCAAAATAAAAATTCCAACAGTAATAAGAGTGTGCCTTAGGCCGGGCTCAGTGGCTTATGCCTGTAACCCCAGCACTTTGGGAGGCCGAGGTAGGCGATCACCTGAGGTCAGGAGTTTGAGACTAGCCTGACCAACATGGTGAAACCCCATCTCTACTAAAAGTACAAAAATTAGCTGAGCATGGTGGCAGGTGCCTGTAATCCCAGCTACTTTAGAGGCTGAGGCAGGAGAATTGCTTGAACCTGGGAGATGGAGATTGCAGTGAGCTGAGATCGCACCATTGCACTCCAGCCTGGGCAACAGAGGACAAAACTCCATCTTAAAAAAAAAAAAAAAAAGAGTGTGCCTTATTTGTTCACACAAAACATCTTTTTACCTGGCACTGGGCAGGATGCAGTCAGTCTCGAAGGACAGATGCTGCTGTGGCTCTTTTTCACTTTAATCCTCAGGAAAGGACCAGTCGTACAGATGCCCTACCACATTTCCTTGTTTCTAACCTCCCTTCAGTGTATGGGCACAGGCTTCCCAGAAAGAAAAGCATAGCAGAGAGAGAGGGGTCTGCATTTGTGCTTCAGATATGCCAGCAACTAGTCTTCCAGTACTGGTGTGTGGCTACCTAGAGCATGCAATTGCTAGGAACTGGATATGGTCAAACTCTTCAAAGAAAATCGACCTGCCCTATTATTACCCAATTACATTTGTAGGACTTTGAATCTGAAAAGGACTTCTGTTATCATGGAATTTAAAAACTGGACCCAAAAAGTTCAAGGGACTCAACCAAAGTCTCTTAGATAGTTACTGGCAGTGTCTATAGCCATCACACCCTGAACGTGCCTGATCTCGTCTGATAGTGGCAGAGCTGGCGCTAAAACTTAAGTTGCCCGAGTTGCTCCAGGCTAAACTTGAGATGCTGTCACATCTTACTTCACCTATTGTTCCATTATTTTTATTACCAACATGGTATTATCCTTACCTTTCTTGTTTTAATATAATGGCATAAATATAGGTTTAAATTTTTTTCCAGTTTGGAACTGAAGAAAGTTGATGATGCCTTCTGTTTTACAGACTCTAGCTTTTGCAGGCCGATTGAGCAGGCTAAAGCAGAAATGTGCAATGTGCCTTTCCCCAGACAGTTAGAATGTGTAATGAAGATGGAAATTTCCAAGACCTGAATCCCCAAACCCAGACTGATCTCTCTTCTCTTCTTGAATATAAAAGTAAGCTGGCAAGATTTAAAAAACTGAACCCAAATAAATATTCATCATTTTTTTTTTTCCATTCTGAGTCCTACAGAGTAATGAATGGTGCTCTTTGCCCTGAGTTTGGCATATGAAAATGCCCTGATGTGTGTATATAAAACAGTGTGCATCTTACTGGGTATCTACCAAAAGGAAAAGAAATAATTATATAAAAAGACACCAGCACTCATAGGTTTATTGCAGCACTATTCACAATAGCAAAGTCATGGAACCAACCCAAGAGTCCATCAATGGTTGACTGGATAAAGAAAATGTGTATAAATACACCATGGAATACTATGCAGCCATAAAAAAGAATGAAATCATGTCCTTTGCAGCAACATGAATGGAACTGGGGGCCATAATTCTAAGTGAACTAACTCAGAAACAGAAAATCAAAAATTGCATGTTCTCATTTATAAGTCAGAGCTAAACAACGGGTACACATGGACACAAAGGTGGAAATAATAAACACTGAAGACTCCAAAAGGTGGAAGAGTGTGAGAGAAATGAGGATTGAAAAATTTACCTATTGGATACAATGTTCAATATTTGGGTGACAGTCACACTAGAAGCCCAGTCACTACCATTATGAAACATACTCATGTAACAAATATGCACATGTATCCCCAGAATCTAAAATAAAAATTTAAAAAGAAAAGAAAAAAAGGGAGTATATGTGTGTGCATGAGAGTGTGACTGTGATTATGTGTGTCTGTGTCAGTACATGTGAGTGCATGAGCGTGTATGTGAGGATGTATGAATGTGTATGTACTTAGGTGCAAACAGAAGCTGAGAAATTTATTTCTTTTGAAAAGAAGTCAAATTTCGTAGATACAGTTATGACCCAAACCTATTCTCAGTGTTCTTTAGATGGGAAATTGCATTCATGTTGACAGTATAATTTTCAGAACAATGATTTTAATAGGCTGAAGGCACATCAACTATATTTAGAGATGTTTGACAATGTCAGAAAAATGTTTGCCTTCAATTTTTGACTGTTTCCAGTTTTTCCATGTGTCTAAGGACCAGGTATATATTAAAGGTCAATATTTTACTTTCAAATATAGGCTTCATTTATAGAAAAGACATCCATTCCAGGCTTGCCTTCCTCCATTTCAAACTTCACGCTGCAGTCAAAAGGGCTTTTCAAAAACACAAATCCCATCATGCCACTCTTACTTAAACATCTTTAATTGCTTCTATATAGAACAAATATTGATTACCTACCCAATTCACATCCTCCTTCCAATTTGTATATATTCAGTTGTACCTCCCTGCTCTCAAGGCTCAATGCTTGAGAGTGATGGACCCTGATTGACTGAGGGCATTGCCACCTCCACCTCTCCACTCCTCCCCTCTCCACAGTCATTGGCTCAGGGCTGGAGTGTGCCCTAGTTAGTTCAATAGGAGTAAATCTCAGGCCTTTTTCTTGAAATGCTGGGACTGAGACCCTCTTTCTTTCAGGATGTAGCTGAATATGTATAACACTAAAAAATGTTGGCATCTTATAGTCAGGAGAGGCTCTGGCCTCGGCAGGAAGCTGATCCTTCAAAAATCAAAGAATCAGAGTCTTTAGTGACCTATTGAGCTACTAGATGAAAACAGTCTGGGAGCTCACCTACGTCAGGACTTTCTAGTCAAGTGAGTCAATAAACCCCTTATAGTTTAAGCCAGATCAGTTTTCTGTTACTTGCAACATAAAGTGCCCTAACTGATAAGGAATTCTCATAATCCTTAGCAGCAGTTGAAATTCTGTCAGCAGTAGACCTCTGGGAGACTGCTAGTGTTATAAGGGGTCTGAAAATTCACCTATGCTTATGACTTTTCTAACTCAGAAATATCAAATATTCATTGATTCCTGTGTGGTGGTGGTTCAAGTTGTTTGAGGTTATAAGGGAATCATTGGTCTGAATACCCTGGTACTTTACAGTGGGATTTTTCAAAATCTGGCCCTAGGTATGCCTCCAATTCCGTTTTCTGTGCACACCTTTTCCCCGGCCCCCTTGGGGTGCTGTTTCCTCTTCTGATCCTTCATGTTTTCTCTTCTTGGTGTATACATATGGCGGTCCCACTGTCTACATCCTCTTATTTCTCTTGTTTACCTTGATGTGTGCTGCAGCAATTAGTTTAAATGTCACCTCTTCCAGGAAGCCTTTCTGGGCACCTCTAGCAGACCACAGAGCACTGCCCCTCCCCTGCAGTAATAATCAAATGATCTTACAGCATATTGCTCATACTGTTCCTTTAGCATTTGTCATGCAGCTATTCTTACATATGTAGCAATTATTAAGGCTATTATTAAATAGCCTTAAGCCTGTGGGGTATAAACAGGAAATCATTTTATTTTTTCCATGCTGACTGCCTTCTTCAATTATACTGAGGTACCTCAACTCTCCCTCTCCTGTCCCACCCACCTCTTGGCTGCATCTCATTATTTGGTCACTGTTTTAGTCTGTTCATATTGCTCTAACAAAATACTACAGATTGAGTAATTAATAAATAAATAGGATTTTATTTCTCGCAGCTCTGGAGGCTAGAATGTCCAAGATCAAGACATCAGCAGGTTTGGTGTCTGGTGAGGGCTGCTCTCTCTGCTTCCAGAAGGCGCCAGGTTGCTGCATCCTCTGGAGAGAACAGACACTATGTCCTCACATGGCAGAAGAAATAGAAGGCAAAAAGGGGAATTCTAGTTCCTTCCAGTCCTTTCATAAGGCACTAATCTACTCCCAAAGGCCCTGCCTCTTAATATAACCACAATGGGGATTAAGTCTCAGCATGAATTTTGGGGGGCATACAAATACTCAAATAATAGCAGTCACTTCTAGTTATTTTGTGGGGGAAAAAAGTCTGAATTGGTTCAGTTTAAACTCCAATTGCAACCCTCCTCCTGTTCATCCTTGACCTCTAAGAAGCCTGCAGGGGTAGAGTCACGGTTTGCTTGCTCTTTCCTCCTTCCCCTCCCTCTTCTGGCTGTTGGGGTGGGCATGAGAAATATGAATGAAGGGCCAGGCACAGTGGCTCAAGCCTGTAATCCCAGCACTTTGGGGGGTTGAGGTGGGCAGATCATCTGAGGTCAGGAGTTCAAGACCAGCCTGGCCAATATGGTGAAACCCCATCTCTACTAAAACTACAAAAATTAGCTGGGTGTGGTGGCAGGCGCCTGTAATCCTAGCTACACGGGAGACTGAGGCAGTGAGAATTGCTTGAACCTGGGAGGCGGAGGATGTAGTGAGCTGAGATTGCACCACTGTACTCTAGCCTGGGTGACAGAGTGAAACTCTGTCTCCAAAAAATAAAAAAAAAAAGCAAAAAGAAGAAAAGAAAAGAAAAGAAATATGAATGAGGATACCTGACCATAGTGGGAAGGACTGTCTGATCTCACTAAACTCAATTCTGTTGCTGTAATTGTCTCCATATGGTTGTTGTGTCTGATTGGGTTGGGGGTGGGCAGTGCTCAGCTGTATCTGTTCCCTCCATCTCTGACTCACGTGTCTCCCACTGGACACTGCGAAAGGTGCATACTTCCAATACCTCTGCAGATGGGGTGTCCTTTCTTTTATGTCTCTCTAGGTGACTCTTCATGTTGAGAGCCAGGAGGTGCTCTTCTGCACCTTCAGAAGGCTATCAGAAGCCAGGCATTTTTCTCCTTGTTCTGTGGCAGGTCTCCCACCTTAAGAGACATCCAAGTGAGAAGCAGACTCTACTCTCTAAGCCCGTTTCCATGAGCGCCAGCATAGACTGCCTAGAACTCCCTTATTTTCCCATGATTCTGGTGGAAGCTATAGGGCTCAGATGAGACATAAAAAACATGGGAGAATCAGCCAAAAATGTTAGGATTTTTCATTCATTAATGCAATTTATTCTAGTTACTGGAGGACTGGGAATATAAAGACAAATAAAATATTGACTTCAAGAAGCACAGTCTAATAGGGGAGATAGATTACCTAATAAATATAAAGTGATAAAATCATCATTAGAACTCCTGCAAGGGTCTGGATGTGGTGGCTCTCACCTGTAATTTCAGCACTTTGGGAGGCTGAGATGTGGCGACTGCTTGAGCTCAGGAGTTTGAGACCAGCCTGGGCAACATCGTGAGACCTTTTCTTTACTAGAAATAAAAAATATTAGCCAGACTTGGTGACACCCGCTTGTAGTCCAAGCTACTAAGGAGGCTGAGGTGGGAGGATCACTTAAGCCTGGGAGAGCAAGGTTGTAGTGAGCTGTGATCACATCACTGTACTCTAGCCTGGACAGTAGAGTGAGACCCTGTCTCAAAAAAAAAGAAAAAATACTGAAAGGGACAAATGAATCCTAGATGGAGTACTTCTGTGGGGGATGGCAGGTGTAGGGGCAGGAAAGTGTGTGGAGAAGACAATGTCTCAGCTGAGTTTTGAAGGATAGGAGCAATTTTCCAGATATACTAGAGAAGAAAAGCATCCTAGACAATGGCTCCTAGAGAGGTACCCCTGGGGGTGTTTAGGTAGCACCTGAAGAGGAACACAGAGAGAAAAGCAAGGCTCAACTATCAATTGTCAATCATCAAATGATTGCTTGCTCTTTTTATCATCTTCACAAATAAATTCTACAGCAGTCTTCAACTTCATTTCCAAAAAAAAAGAAAAAAGTGTCTTATGCTCTGCAGTTTTTGAAGATATGCTTTGTGACACATATCTCCTGGCTCTTCACTGGTCACACTGCAGGGGTCTGGATGAATTCTACAATGTGATATGGCAGGAACTAAGAACTACAGAAAGGGGAAACTTACTTAAGCCAATTGTGAGAAGAGAAAGCCTGGGTACCTAGAGTCTTCCACCATCATACAGGGAGTTGACCAGGACCTGGCTGCTGCTGAGCCTGCAACATGGGTCTGTGTTTCAGCCTTGTGGTTCCACCATTTGTCAAGTGGAGAAAGCTGACTTGGTGGCATTCAGAAAAATGTTCAGGCTGCTTGGCATCAGCCACCAGATCTTCATAGAAGTTATTTGGGAATTCCAGACCTCTGGTATGTTCTATTATCCCTGCTGAGGGGACAAAACTACTATATCAGTGTAAAGGTGACTGTGGGTGCAGTCAGTCTGCTGGGAAATGGGAAGCTGATGTCTTGTATGATTTGTCACCTGGGTAGCATTAAGAAGCATCCAAATTAAGCTTTTTTTTTTTTTTTTGGAGTCTCACACTGTCGCCCAGGCTGAACTCAGTGGCGTGATCTCGGCTCACTGCAACCCCAGCCACCAGATCTTCATAGAAGTTATTTGGGAA
>NW_012118265.1:8879591-8992514 GCF_000951035.1 Colobus angolensis palliatus | reverse complement strand
TTTTTTTTTTTTTTTTTTTTTTGGAGTGGGTACTTTGTAGGATTGGTGTAGGGATCTCTCTACTGCTTAGTTTCTTCTCATATGTAATTCGTTCTTTGGCTAACTTCTTGTGAAGCCCCCATCCCCTGGTTCCTTCCCTGAGCAATACACTTCAGGGTTTTTTACTGCTGGGGTTCTCTTATGCCAATGAGCTTGAAGATGGTTCCATATCTTCTGCAGCATCCACTAGGCCCTTGGGAGTGCAGGTGGCCCCACTACTGCCCTCTCTGCTCAAACTGCCACTGCCTCCTGCCTGGGCTCTCCAGGTGAGAGGCGGGCTCCAGTCTCTGTGTCCATGCATGCTCCCAAACTCAAAGAGACAAACAGCTATTTCCATTCTCCTTGCCTATGCTTCTTTTTGGAGGAGTGGGCCTGTCTGCCACTTGGCCACCTCCAGATAGAGAGATTAATGCCAGGCTCTCCTCTCTGCCAGCATCCCTAAGCTTTCTGAGAGATACTCTTTAAGTTCCCCCTTCCTTGGTTTGGGGTGGAAGGGTATAAAATCTCCCTCTCCAGACCTTTTTATTTTGATGATTTCCCTCTGGATTCTGCTCTTTTCCTTACATAAGACAAGGAAGTAAGTGAAGGCTTAGGGGATACTTTATGTATCTTTTAGTAATTCCAACAGAATGAGTCAATCATTCTTTCAGAAGGAGAACATTACTACTGATTGTCTTCAGCACTGGCACTTAAATAAAAAAATCTGAGACAAGAAGTGCCATTCAAAACCCTAATTATCAAAACCCTAAAGACTGAAGGTAAAATTTAAAGACACTAATTGTGAATTTTTTAACTGACAAATTGTTCATAGATGCATAATGTTTCAATAATTAATAACAAATATACACAGATACCCAATCAGAAATAAAAATAACATTTTCAGAAATAGTATATTGAGTGAAAAACAGAAGTTACAGATTCAAATGGTGCAGGTAGGTAATACAAATGAGTTGTAATGGGTTGTGTGTAAGACAATAGAGAGTGGTGGGGGCCTGTGGTGAACTAGATTTGCCATGCCCCATCTAAAAAGAACAGCTGCCATTCAATTCCAGAGATTTTGTTTAATGAAGAAACGAGGGCCTAATATGAGAATGTCTTATGGTTTCTTAAGAGCAACTGGAAATCCAGATTTTTATGTAAAGTTGCCCAAATCTTCAGAGATGGCAACTAATTTAATTAAAAAAAAAAATACTGGGTGGGCTCAACAAAAGCCTGACAGTAAGCCAAATTTGGTATTTTGACCAATAGTTTACACCTCTGGGAAAGTGCTATGTAAATATTAGATGTTATGATACGTTGCTTCAACATATCCTAAACAAAGCTCTAAACTAATAACTGTGCTGTTCAATAATCTAAAAATGGCAGTCTTATCTCATTCTTCTGAAGCTCAACTAACATCTCCAAGGTGACTTTGGCTGGAAGGCAGACTCTGCAGTGATTAGGTGGAGGTATTTAACTCCTAGAGTTTGCTGTGCTCCCAGTGACAGGCCCAGTATGTCCTTCATCAGAGGGTGGCAAGAGCTAGACAGCTCTCTTCATTTGCATATCACTGTCCCTCAATCTGGGAAAGGAGTGGGGTGGGCCTGGCGGGGGGAAGAGGACGAGAAATAAATGACCCAGAACCAACTAGGAGCTTACCAAACAAAAGAATGAATGAGATGAGACAGGTATGTTTATATTCAAACCCAACTATTTTTATCGAATGATTTCAAAATTCAGCCAGATTTATTCATTTTCAGTTGACTGAACCCCACACTATTGAAATGCCTTTTGTAAATATCTCTTAGGCCAAGAGACTTTTGTTCAGGCTTCATGAGGAATCAGCAGTGCAATGCTCCGAGAAGTTTTGCCCCTGAATCAATTTATGCAACAAAGTTAGAATAATTGCTTATGTGATATGCAGAGAAAGACACTTGAGGCAGTTCCACATGAGAGCTTTGTGAGAAATGTGAGCATCCAGCCCATCGACCAAATGGCATCTAGTAGTTCGGCCTTCTGAGACTCTTCCTTGTCATCCTGGAATCTGTCCCATTGGCAATAGAACCAAAGCTTCCCTGAATTTATCAACTTCTTTAAGTGGCAAAATGCTGGGAGGCTGCTTCCTGGAGTTTTTCCTTCCTGTTCTTGCTTGTCTATCACCTCCCCTCCTCTCTTTCCCTTATGAAGTGTGCCTGTGTGTGCATGCATGCACACACACAGACACTCTCAAGTATCCTACATTCTTAGTTCAAATAGACAAATTAACGAGTTCCTACATTCTTAGTTCACCTTCAGGCTGGTACTGAGATGGGTTTCTTTTAGTCAGTTCTAGCAGTGTTTTGGGGAAGAGGGAAAACAAAAAAGAAGTCAAATATCTTCTCGACAAAAATCACAATTCTCCATTAGGTTTAAATCAATCTGTTAGAATCATTCTATTTTAGTTAAAAATAACTTTGCACAGGGAGGCATGCCTTCAGCTACGTTTTCAACTTTAAAAGAGTGTATACTGTTTTATTTTTAATGCTGGTGGATTTGTTCACTCATTCAGTTGATATTTCTTGAACCTCTCCTAAGTGTTGAGAACTGCCTGAGGCAATGGGAACAAACCAAATACACACACACAACAAAAACACCCGCCACTCCAGCAGATGTAAGTGAATGAGGACAAGAACAGCGAAGTTGCAGTCAGAGTGCAAATCATTATTAGGTGGATTTGGAAGGTCAAAGATCCAACACCAACATAGTTTGGATTTTAAGCACAAAAACTCTATTTTCTGTAACAAAGCACAGTTTCTTATTTCAAAAAATCTAGTCTTAAACAGTGGATAAGAATGTAGATGGGAGGGCAAACACTGGGAATGTGTGCCCACTTCTGCCATTTACTAGCCTTGCCCCTTGCAGGGTGCCCTTCTTCTTCTCAATACACTCCTTTGTAAAAGGAATTAGTACAGCTGTCCCTAACCACAAGATGAATCTATGGTGGAATTTAGATAACATGATCTTAGGCACTAGCATGTGGTCAACTGTAAAATGTTACAGAGAATATTATTATCAAACATTTGAGAGGGGCTGGGGAATTGAAGAAGGATGGGAGGAAAGAATAGTGGTAGAGGAAGGAGAGCAAGACCAGGACCACAAAGTCAGCAAATAGCAAATGAAATAGCCCAGGAGGGGCAGTGGCCACTGAAATTGCAACCCTCGATCCTGTAGCAGCTGGATGAGATTATGGCTGAGGGCACGTCTCTTGGGAGTGTCATCACGACTCTGCATCTGATTAAGGTTCAGCTCTGGACAGTCACTTAGGAGAACCAGTTTACTGAAAAAGCTCATTAACTTGCCATGCATCACTGGTAAATCCCCATACTTTTCTGGGCTCCATGTTCCAAGCAACTTGCTCATAAACACCTTATGATGCTTGGACCACTGGGAAGTTGGCGGTGGGCGGTAAGAGGCAACCCATCTGTAGAGTAGGAGGCTGTCTTCCTCTCTAGACACCACAAACTTCACCACTGAGCAGGCCACTTTTTATATCCAGTTATAAACTCAGAAAGCTGAAAGGGATTCTAGAGACTACTCAATAAAAGTTCTGCATTGTATAGGTAAGAAAGTGGGCTGGAAATGACTATGTCCTGTTTGACCCACTCCTGCAAGGGTTGGTACGTCCTTCACATTTTCTCCACACCCACTGGGAATGCCTAGATAGTCTACAATTAGCACGTCTTTTATCCATCAAGTTGTATTTCTATCTACTCTGCTTATCAAAAGGACTATGAGTTTTCTCATATATTGAAAGTTAGTTGTAGTAGTTCCACAAACTACTGAACAGTGTGTGCCCTGCCCCACTTCATTTGACTTTAGGGACAGTAGTAAGCACTTGTCCCTCACAGGGAAGGCCTAATGTCTCACCACGGAGGCTGCACTCCCTCCAAATTACAGACTTCCTTCCCTCTTCCTGTATTATCTTGAGTCCAGAGTGGCATGTGGTCAGATGTCAGATTGATTCAGTCAGCCTTAAGGTCCCCCCTGGGCTCCCGCTGCAGACAGATGTTGTCAGCACTCTACTAAGAAAGACTCCTTAGTGCCTTTGTCCTCGGCTTTGGGCCTTCGGCACAATTTTGGGACACCAAGAAAATTGCCACTTAACATTCCGCATTAGAGCCAGCTTGTTCTAGTCTTTGCCAAACAGCTCAAATAATGATCCCTGGTGGTTTGAGGCGAGTGTGCTCTCCAGAATCCCACATATTGCTAGCACACAGGCTTATGTAATAATACATTTTAGTTCAAATGAACAGATAGGCCCACTTTTTCAACTTTCTATGACTGGATGAAAAGATAAAATATTTTAGTATGTGTTTTTTTGCTCCCAAAGATAAATGTCCAGAAAATATTGTTTTTATTTTTTCAGCATAATTTTAACTGATTTGCTATAAATAGCAAATGGAGACTCAACAATTATTTGATTATGTTAGCTAATTATTCAAAAACTCTGTAGTTAGGGAAACGGAGGCTTGTCCAAGGTCATGTCGCAAGGTCAGTCAGTGGCTGGGCTATAGCCAAAGTCTAAGGCTTCCAATCCTTACACTGGCATGTATACACTGGGGCCCGCAGATCCCGTATTCTAATCCCTTAGCCTACAGAAATTATCTTGACCCTCCCCCGACTAGCCAAATTTAGTGGTTTAATTCTAGGTAAATGTATCCAAACTGTGCTTTAGAGCGACATACTTCCATGTTAAGTACAGGCACCAAGGGGCTAATCATTTTGGTGCAAGTGTAGGGACCAATGGAAAACATTCCCTTCACCTGTTTGCTGAAAATTGACTGACCAAAGGCAGATTAACAAAGAAAAGATGTACAAAATGTATTAACATGAATATGTGTGCACATTAGCCATAAGAAATATGCAAACTCATGGAAACAGCCAGGTGGTTGATGCTTTTATACCATCTTGAGGTTACAGAAAGAATGGAGGCTTGAAGTATGACAAGACAGGCTATGAGAGGGAGACAGAGTAAAGTCATGATAAACAGTTGGTCTTATCATATAGATGAACCCTCACAGAGAGCAGCTCTCGGAAATAATAGGTAGTAGCCTGTGGCTGAGCTAATTTTTCCTAGACTTGGAGAAGAGGGAGTACCTCAGAGAAAGCCTGGCTATTTATTTCAGCAATATAGATTTTTCTCTACAAATGCAAATCTCCTCCACAAAAGGCAAATTTTCAGGGCCATTCCTGTCTGCAAGTCTTCTGAATAGCCTTCTTGAAATACGTCAAAGAACTATATTTTGGGGTCAAATATTCACATATCAAAAGTAGGATTGGTAATTATGGAGAGATTTGGGTTAAGGCTGTGAGATAAAAAGTGGCAAAGGAGAAGGAAAAAAACATGGATTGGAACAAGCAGCTTGTATCTTCTTGAATCAGTCTCTTAGTCCTGAGAATACATTAGTTCCTTTACAGTGATGTCCTGTTTCAGGAGGTGGTTTTCCAGATGGGCTGTCAAAGCTAGGCCTCTGTATATGATGCAGGAAAACAGATCTTTAATAAGAGGCATTTCTATGGAAACAAAAGGAAAACAAAAAACGTCTGGCGTAGTCTATAAACTAGATTTCCTAGAGTCTTTGAAGCATCTTCAGTTGTAGTGGGCAGGCAGTGGCCATCTGACAGATTTTCCTGGATTGTAGTTTAAATCAGGTATTCCCATGAACTTTTTTAGTAGTCTATACATCAACAGGCATAAAGACTGTTTGTATATAAGTTACTGTGATGATTTCTCTCCAAATTTGTATCAAGTTGTCCAGTTTCAGTTTGTAGGGCTTAAGAGCAAAATTCTGATTTCTAATAACTTTAAATCAGGGGGTAGGAGAAAAATTGAAAATGCTAGTCTGGAGAGTCATCGTCAGATATTGGAGAGGACTAAAAATTTAGGCCTTAGTACAGATTGGAGGTCAATAATGAAATCTCAAAAAACCCAGTGAGGCTGGGCGTGGTGGCTCACACCTGTAAATCCCAACAATTTGGGAAGCTGAGGCAGGAGAATTGCTTGAGCCCAGGTGTTCAGGCCCAGTCTAGAAATATAGTGAGACTGCAATTGTACAAAAAATAATCAAAGTCAGTCAGGCATGGCAGCATGTGCCTGTTGTCCCAGCTACCTGAAGGCTGAAGTGGGAAGATCCCTTGAGCCCAGCCTGGATGACAGAGCAAGACCCTGTCTCAAAAAGAAAACAAAGAAACAAAAAAACTCAATGAGCTGGAATTTAATAACAAGTATACTATCAGTTTTTTTTTGAAACATAATTTTTCTCTCTCCAGTCCCCCATTCTATCAAAGATAAATGAAAATAAGACTCATTTATTTACAAAATAAGTTTTAGTCTTATACTTGGCCTGATTATTTGCATAAAGTGCCGCAAGAATAGCGATTGGCATGTAGGCTCTTTTTAAGTTGGCCTTTGCTGAAACTTTCTCATAAGGAACTTCAGATTAGACTTTATAAATTTTTCTTGAGGCTTAGGAGCCAAGCCAAATACTGTGTCTGCAATTCCTGCATGAATTGAGAGAATTCCTTTCTTCTTGAGGGCCCCAAATATCTTGAATTTCCCGAGTCTGTCAAAAAGTGTTATTCTTTACTTACTGCAAAATCAGGAATCTTATAAGGGAACTTTGAAGAAAAGGTACTAGGCCAGTCTTTTTAAAAGTCTGTTGGCTTTAAAAGTGAAATCAATTCGTCAAAGCCATCTGGTCACAACTGAAAATAGAACATTTAGGTCAAAGCATTGGTTAAAATAATCAGTGTGTCCAACTGTGTTTCTTGTTACAAAAGAAACAGATTCTTACTGAACTTATGAAGATAATAATATTGTGTAAAATGAGAATATTCACGAATAGTTTTTGAATTCTGGGGGAATCAAGTAGAGAAAGATGAATGTTTCAATTTTGCTCACAAAAGAATACTTTACATAATTTATGCAAGCCATAAATAGCTTAAAAGAAAAAAATAAGTTTTCTGGACTCTGGAAAACAAAAAAGAATCAGCGACGTTTCAACGAAAAAAAAGTTAAAAATAATTATTTCAGTTCTTTGTTAGTTTAGTCACATGTAATTAATCCTTTTCTGCTTGATGTTAGGTTAGTAATTTTATGAATCCAGTTTTTTTTTTTATTAGAGCTTTTGAAATTCTTACTTTGTCCAATGATATGATCTCAAAGTTGTCAGAAACCTGCATCTAAGAGTACTCATTGTAGTCTTTTTCCTGAAACTCCTTGAAAACACAAAATTTTAGGATTTGCAAGAAGCTTTTAGAACAAATGTATTAGAATACAGCAATTTGCTGTGGACCTCAAAACATAAAATGGCCATAGTTAAATATTCAATTAAGAAAGAAATTTGGTTGTTTTCTGCGGCCTACAATAATTTAAAGTATCAGATTTCTAGGAATCTCATATATATTAATAACACATTTATACAAATATAACTCAAAGAAGGCTAAACATTTCTTATTTGATAACGCTTCCAGTATAATTTAACATATCAAAAAAGGCTGTTTATTAGCTCTCTTTTGAATGCCTCCACGGCGCTCTATAACATCCCAAAGTTAGTTTGAGTTAAAAAAAATTAATTTAGAATTTAAAATTTGATTTTTGGAAGGCTGTTAAATATATAAAAAGTTTAAAATATCTCATAAAAAATAGGATCACAGGTCACTGTGAAATAATAGTAATTTATTTAACCAGAGTAATAATTTTAAAATTTCACAAAGCAAAAGCTTTTACAGATTGATAAAGAGGATACTCAGCTTTCTAAATAATCAAATGACATAATAAAAATAGCACAAAACACACAGAATCTGTTTCTCTCTCTCCTTTTTCTGTTTTTTTTTGCAGTTTACTCAAAAGGTGAGCCAAATTCTTCTACTCTTATTAATGCTATATACAAATCTTGTTCAAAAGAGAAAACAAAATTCTAGTTTTGCATTATGGCAATTTTTATCTTAAGACTCAAAAAACCTTACAATAAATTTGTTTAATTTTAGTCAGTTTAACCACATAAGATTTTGAAATTATTTTTCCTCCAACTTTGTATAAGCATCTAGTTTTATCTGTGTGACTTTTCCCTTCATTTTCTATAAGAGTATGACACCATAGAAATAGTCTTTAAATAACCTCTAAACTAGACAAATTTTTTTTTTCTCATCAAACGTACATCCTCATGCCTTTATAACTTTTTCTACCAAAAGCATATCTTGCTTTTCTGTACATGTTGTATATAAATTATTTCTCTTATAGTGATAGTTTAAATTACATATGCTAATTTGAATTTTAACTTTTAGTAACTCTAATTTCTAGTGAAAACCTAACACATAAGTAATTTTGAACTGTTTCATATGTTTGTAGATAAAGACCATTTCATAATTTTTAGAGAGAGATGTTTCCTCAATATTTTGTTTATCAACTGATACAAAATACATTTAGATTTTCTTTCTTTCTTTTTCCTATTTTCTACCAACACCACCCAGGAAAAATATTTAGCTTTTCTATACAATATAAATAGAAGATCTCAAAGTATGCAACTTAAACTTATGTTCAATACTTCATGGTTAAGTATTTTAACTTAGAAATGACTCAGATATTTTATGATTATCTATTACTTAATTTAGCAAAACATGGTTTTAAGACTTTAAATTACTAAAAAGAATTTTGAAATGATGATACAGGTGCCATTCCTAATGCCCTCCCTAGCTGTTCTGGGTCCTGAATACCCACATGCACCCAGGATGGCTATGATGGGCAGGGCCCATCTGAACCCTGGATTTAAACATCAAGTGTAGAACCCAGGACAGAGGACAGAGCTGTAAAGGTGACAGCTGGTGGCCTAGGTTCTCTGAACACACATATGTCCTCAAGCTTCTCCATGGTCACCTATCCAGACTCTACAATCCAGAGGCTCAAACCCAAAGATATATGCTTACAGCAAGATGTGTGCTACACTTCAGAGGGGCCCACCAGCCACCCTCACAGTTTTAGCTTACAGACAAATCAAGCAAGTACCAAAAACATTATAGAAGTGGCAGTTTTATGACCTTAAAACATGTAACACAAACAGCATAAACCCATCTGACCAGTAGACTCAGGCAAAAATGTCTGAATTATATTTAATACTGACAATTCTGAATACACTATTTTATTTTACCAACAATTTTAAAACTACCTTTATTTACCAGATAATATCTCAGCTCATATGGAAATATTACTTAAGATACATAGGCAGACATGTGGACACATAGACAGAAGCAGATCTTATAGCTGTCATTAGCCAGCTTCTAAATAGTTTCTTTCCCCGATTCATACAATAAACCTTCTGATTACCTGTTTCATTGCCCTAAGCAATTGTCAGCTAGGCAATCCTAAATTTGTACTGACTCTTAGGTGAAATAAGGTGGAAAATCTATATCTCAAAAATACAGAATTTAGATCTAAACATTATTTGCCAAGACAGAGAATGACATAGGTAAGGCTCAGTTAAGGCAAGATAGCCAGAAAAACTACTTTAGACAAAGGTAAGATTTGTTATGCAAACTTTTAAGTCAATGCCTTTCCCATTGTAAAAGTTTCTAGTGGTTTAGTTGCAGAGAGAGAGAGAGAGGGAGAGAGAGAGACCCTTACAAATTGAGATTTGGTTTGTAAATGAACATTTCTTTTACCAGGAGTTTAAAAATAGCCAGCAGAAGGCCAGAAGGTTGTACTTTGGATATTTAGTTTGCTAGGTGGCTTTTAAACTTAGTTTCTGTTTCTTAACTGGATTATTGTTCAGGCCAGAACTCATTAACAAACAGAGCCAGACCCACTCATGACTCTTAGGGTTCTATGAGGAAGACAGAGGACCTAAAAAGGGGCCAGTGATACCTTAGCTCTGTTTCTCAAAGAGGTATCAGAGTTACTAGAAGTTTCTTTCAGATTCTTTCATGTGATAACCAGGACTCTCATATTTCCTCTTAGTAATTTTTCATCCATTGACCACCAAATGAAGAAAGTAGGGGCTTGAAGGGGCACATATCAATGACTAAAGGGAAATGAATGGAAGATCATAGCAAAAACAGGGGGAGGAGCAAATGCAAGAATGAGTCCTAGAGGAGCCAGTCTGGGGAGATCTCAAACTCTCAAAAAAAGGCCAGTTAAATTTCACATTTTTTAAAGCAAAAATCTTGCCAAGAAAGGAAACAAGCAGAGGAATTGAACATACAATTAAAAAGAGGTTTCAGTTGGATCAAAAAAATTCCCATGGGAGAAATAGGATCCAAAGGAGAACAGAAATGTCAAAAAATATGTATAATCTGAGTATCAGCTTTGATTAAGCTGACATTTGCTGATAGAATTCAAAAAATCTTTTGAATCTCTCATTATCAGTTTTTAGCCAGGACAAAGCCGATATTCCTGGCTTTTGAACTTTTTCTCTTTTCTTTTAAACCAAAGGTAATTTCCCAGTGACTAAGAACCAAAACCTTAACCAAGGATGCATGAGGCATCTCCAAAAACTTGGAAAAAAGCAGCCCTCACAAGATCCAGAGTTACTCCCACAGCTACTAGATGAAAAAAAAAAGAGACTTAGAGACAAACAGGAAAACAATCGCCATCCATGGAGGGGAAAAGTATCAGTAAGAAATGAGTACATCAGAAAGTCAAGAGTCACACAAACATAAATTCAAAATAAGTAATCCAAACTAATTCTTATTCTTGGGAGAGGTGTCAGAGCCCTGGCATCGGAAAGTGGTTGGTAAGAATTTACTGACAACGGTATGGGCTTGAAAACAGAAAATTTTATTAGAAAGAGAGAATGCTGTAGAAGAGTGCAATGGGACACCTCAGCAAGACAGGACTAGCACAGCATGGTGGCTTTTTCTTCAGGGGTATTTAGAGACCTTAAAGTGGAAGCTGAAGGGTAATTTGCATGATAAGTAATTACATTTGTAGATATTTTGGTGTCGGCAAGGGTTGCACAATAAGTTCGGCAGCCTGGCATGCATGCATTCTGGAGGTGTATAGACGTTCTAGTTTCTTGTAAATTTTAAGTTGAAAAGAATCCTGGAACCAGGTGCTGACTTTAGATAATAGGGAAGTCTAATTACTTCTAAATTCCTCAAATAAGGATTTTTTTTTTTTTTTTGTCTCTTAATGGCCTGCTTGATGGTCACTAGGTGTTCTTTGCTCTCCTCACTTATAAATGTTTCTTTTTTCCTCCTGGGTTAAAGGACTTACACCTCTAAGGGACTGGTTCTCGGTCTGGGAATCAAACCTGGGCAGCGGCTGTGAAAGCATGGAATCCTCGCCACCAGAATACAGGATGGATTGCCCTTTTTGCAAATCCCACAGGGAATCCAAAGCAGGCAGCATGTGCGTACACAGGGTTTTAAGTTTGTTTTAAATCTGATTTCTGCTATTTTGGAATCTTGCCAACAGAATTTTAAAGGCTATATTTCTTTTGTATTTTTTCATAGATACCAATAAGATGGCTATTTAAGATAAGAGCTCTGTAAAAAGTTTTCTTTTAAATATAGTCCTTCTGTTTATTTCATAAGCGACTCAAGCTAATAGACATTTTTTATGGAAGGTCCCGGAGGTAACTTTTCAAAGTTCAAACACCATGGACAAAAGTGTTGTTTTAAAAATGGGCGCAGAAGATGCAGCACCATATGAGACCCTCAAAAATGTACTCCCAGAAATAAGTTAGATAACAAAAGACTCTCGTTGCCACAGATGATTAAGGATGGTGTCTGTGCGTATGGTGCCTCTAGTATCCCACCAATTTGTGGTGGTTTGCCAGTCACAGGCTTGTTAATCTGTGACACTGGGTATACCCCCCTGGGATTGGACTTTCCCAGGCCTAATCAGGCAACAAGGATTGAGGCAACAAAGCCCCTTATGGGTGGGAGTTCTTCTTTCTTTTTTGAGACAGAGTCTCCTTCTGTCACCTAGGCTGGGGTGCAGTGGTGCAATCTCGGCTCACTGCAACCTCTGCCTCCTGGGTTCAAGTGATTCTCCTGCCTCAGCCTCCCAAGTAGCTGGAATTACAGGTGCATGCCACCACACCTGGCTAATTTTTGTAATTTTCATAGAGATGAGGTTTTGCCATGTTGGTCAGGCTGGTCTTGAGCTCCTGGCCGCAGGTGATCCACCCACCTCAGCCTCCCAAAGTGCTGGGATTACAGTGCTGGGATTACAGCCTCCCAAAGTGCTGGGATTACCACCACACCCAACCTATGGATGGGAATTCTTATTAATACAAACTCCCTTGAGAGCTCGGCACATTCTGAATAAAGAGTGTGCTGCTTAATATCTTGTGTGTCTAGGGATTCCCAGTCCTTTTGATATGGGGGTGGGGTGCAGGCAGGGAAGTGCTGGGTAGAGAAGGATGGGTCCCTGGCCAGGGTTCCACCTCCAGCCTATGAGCATGGGCCTAGATAAGGACAGGCATTTCTGTTTTCATGCCCAAGACCATCCTGGCCCACCATGTCCCCATCCTATGCCTATAAAACCCCCAAGACCCTAACAGACATGCACACAAGCAGGTGGACATCAAGAGGAACACACCAGTGGAAGAAGACACAAGTGGCTGGATATTGAGAGGAACGCACTGGGAAAGAACACACCAATAGATGCTGTCCAGCTGACAGGCCATCCACCAGTGGAATGCCACAGAGTTTGGATGGGACAGTAGGAGGAGAGCCCGGCCACTGAGCAGCTAGACTCCAGGGAAAAATCACCTTCCTACTCCATCTCCCTTCCAGTTCCCCATTTGCTGAGAGCTATTTCCACTCAATAAAGTCTTGCATTCTATTCTCCAAGCCCACGTGCGATCCAATTCTTCCAGTACGCCAAGCCTAGAAACCCCGGGATACGGAAAGCCTTCTGTCCTTGCAATAAGGCAGGGGTCTAATTGAGCTAACACAAGCCGCCTATGGATGGCTAAACTGAAAGTGCACCCTGTAACATGCCCACCGGGGCTTCAGCTGTAAACATTCACCCCTAGCCTCTGCCGTGGGGTCAGATCCCCACGACTGGCAAGTCTGCATGCTCTCGCTAGAGGTTTGAGCAGCGGGACACCAAAGAACTGAGCCATACCCCCATTGCACATCCTGCTAGTGGGATAAAGGAACTTTTCCTGTTTTACTTTCACACTGGCCACTGGCTGTGAATCAAAAGTTACACCCCTAGATGGCAGACACCAAAAGAAAGCAGTCCCACTCAGTCACAAGTTAAGATCTCAAGGACATAGTATTGAACAAGAGGTACTTTATGACAAATGACACAGAAAGACAGAGACAAAGGAAAAAAATAAAGACTATTTCTGGGAGGAAAGAATCAAACGATATGAATATTCATACCAAAACATACACCAGAGTCACTACACCTGAGACTAGTCTGTATAAATGATTTACTCCTAATCTGGTTGTTCTGCCATGGTCACCAAAACTGTAGGATCCAAGGGAAAATTTCCCCTTCACCCTCTGAAGGTTTGTAGAAAATCAGCTGACAACAGGGAAATGAATAGGAGAAAAGGCATGCAAAATTTATTAATATGCACAAGAGTAGTATAAAATATGAAAACTCAAAGAAAGACCCAGATGGCTGACATTTTTATACCATTTTGAGGTTGTAGAAAGAAGAGGCATTTGGAGAAGATGGCAAGACAGGTTATGGGAGGTAGAGAGAAAGAAAGGCATGGGGCAAAGGTGATATTACTAAGTGGATGAAAACCCACTTCTCAGAAAGAATAGATGGTGGCCTGTGATTGAGTTAATTTTTTCTAGATCCAGATAAGGGGGGAGGCATTCAGAGTGAGCCAAGTTTTCTATATAATTAATGTAGATTTTTTTTTCTACGGAGGCAAATCTTCTCCACAAAAGGCAGCTTTTCAGGGCGATTCCTGTCTGCAGGCCCTCTGAATAGACTTCTTAAAATATTTCAAAGAAGTGTATTTTTAGGTAAAATATTTTTGGTTTTCTTTACAAGTGTCTACCTGGAATACAAAAGCCAATTGTTGAAACACTCTATATTAGTGATGCAAAATTCCTGCAACAATACAGGATCATTGAAGGATGGATCTCAATGGATTTAAACAGAAAACATAATTGCTTTTAGTAGTGGCCAAAAATCAAAGCACTGTCACTACTCTCAGGGAAAGAGAAAAGTATATCCCGTCTTCTCCATGCATGGGGTTTAACTGCAGGGTCACTTCATATGTGCACATCGCTGGGATGTTTGCTGGGGCAGACATTAGCTTGTATATTTACTGATAAAACAGCTTGAAAAAATGTTTTGGTATCTGGTTTTACAATAAACTGAGTGTTTATGTTCTCCTCACATTCATGTGTTAAAATTTTAACCCCAAGGTGATGGTACTAGGAGGTGATTGGGTCATGAGGGCAGAGCTCTCAAGAATGGGACAGTGCCATTATAAAAGAGGACAGAGGGATCTCTTCACTCTTTCACCGTGTGAGGATACAGCAAGATGCCCTCTATGAGGAAGAAGGCCCTCACCAGACACTCAGTCTGCCAGGGCCTTGATCTGGGACTTCTCAGCCTCTAGAACTGTGAGAAATAAATTTCCGTTGTTTATGAGCCACCGAGTTTATGGCATTTTGTTATGGCAATCTGAAGGGACTAAGACAGGCTTCACTAACTTTTAGCAGAATATAAATAAATGCTTTTCAGGTAATGGGGAGAAAACAAAAAAGATTGATTGGAGGAAATGATTTTCCTAACTGGATCTTTATGGAGTATAATCAATAATTCTGTTAAAGACCATTTGTTGTAAAAAGAAAGAAGATGGAAGGAGTTTATGCATTTACCAGACATGCCAGAGATCCAGAGACGTCTGGTTTCATTGGGTTCCTAATTTTCCAAATCCTTAAAGTGAAGCATAAATGGAACCAAGAAGTCTTATATTCATGGAGCTCAGACTGTTTGTCTTGAAGTAGAAGCAGCTCAGTATAGATCAGACAGAAAATTGGTGAACAATAAGTAAGAACCTAGACTGACACTCATAAATCAGTCGTTTGGGACAATATGACCATCTTGATGTTTCTGAGTTCTTGAACTGAACAAGTCACTGCATTAATTATCTGCTTTTTGAGGTCCCTAAATAATTCTTCCACAGAGAGATCTGGCCTTATTGTTGGCTCACATAGGCATAATTCTAGGATACTTTCTCTCAATTTGCTTGGTTTATCATGTGTGTGTGTGTGTGTGTGTGTGTGTGTGTATCAGGGGCTGTCTTCTGCAGGCACCCCACTGTGCATCTTCTGCAGGAGGATAAGAGTGCTACTTACCAGAGGGGGTAGAACATGGCCCTTCAAAAGATACCTATATGACTCTGTTTAGGCTGCCATTACAAATGGCAGGGACTGGGTGGCTTCAACAATAGAAACCTATTTTCTCACCATTCTGCAGATCTAAGATCAAGATGCCAGCAAATTTGGTTTCTGATAAGGGCTGTCTGTTGACTTGCAAAAGGCTGCTAAAATGAAAAATTTGTTTATCTATAGAGACAATATTTCTTTTGGCACCAAATGTGTGGGTTTTCCACACTAAGCAATTCTTCAATTTTCTGGTTTTCCTGCAATTTAACTCAATTAAATTTCAGAAAGCTTATAAAAGGAAAAAAAAAAAAAACTTTCTCTACTCACACAACACTTCTTTCGACACCAAACATATGGCTTTCCACTCCAGCAATTCTCTAGTTCAACTAGGTGGCCTAAAATTTAACTCAATCCTGACATTAATACCAGGAGTTAATTCTGCTCTGCTAGGAGCAGATCTCGTAGGTTAAGGGCTCAGTCCCACAAGCCTGCTCCTCGCTTCAGATTCCAATCACAAGTAGTGGGTCTCCAGGTAACCCACACTTCTGTCCAATTTGGCTACAAATCAGGCAATCCCTTAGCCCTCCTCTTGGGCTTGACAATTTGCTAGAGGAGCTGACAAAATTCAGAAAAACACTATGTTTAATGGTTTACTATAAACGATATTACAAAAATACAGCTTACCAACCAAGTGAAGAGTTTTCTGAGATCTGCAAGGGTCCTGAGCATAGGTGCTTCTGTCCCTTTGAGTTGGGGGTGCATCACTCTCTCAGCACATGGATACATTCATTGATCCAGAAGCTCTGCAGTCTCCATTGTTTAGGATTTTTGTGGAGGCTTGGTTAAGTAGGCATAATTGATTAAATTACAGTCAGGGCATTGTGGATACATTTTGAGAAATGTTAGACAATTCTGTCTTTGAGCAAACATTATAGAGTGTACTTAGGCAAATCTAGGTGGCATCACCTACTGCACACCTAGGCTATACCGTATTACCTATTGCTTCTAGGATACGAACTTATATAGGATGTTGCTATACTGTAGGCAGCTATAACAGAATGAGTATTTGTAGATGTAAACATAGAAAAGGTACAGTAAAAATATGGTATTATAATCCTGTGGACTGATATTGACCAAAATGTTGTTTTGTGACACATGACTGTATTCGCCTCTGGTGATTAACTTGATCTCTACCTAGCCCCTCTTTCTTTCCTGCAGATTAGGGGGTACAACTGAATGTTCTAACCATATAATTGTGTGGTTGGTTTCCCTGACAACCAGCTGGCATCCTCCCAGGGTCATCTCCTTAGCATAAACTCAGGTATGGTTAAAAGAGGCTTATTACGAATAACAAAAGATACTCCTCTTACCCTAATCACTTAGGAAATTCCAAAGATTTTAAAAACTCCGTGCTAAAAACCAGGAACAAAAACCAAATATATATTTCTTATTATATCACAACATCACAGCCGCCTTCTCACTGTGTCCTCACATAGCCTTTCCTTTGTGCACCTGGGATGGAGAGTGAGAACAATCTGACATTTCTTCCTCTTCTTATGAAATACCAGTCCTGTCAGATTAGTCCTCCATCCTTATGACCTGGTCACTAAAATTACCCGCATAAAGATGCTGTCCTAAGTGGAAACCCCATCTTCAAACCAAAAGTAGCCTGAAACCCTTGGTCCAAAGAGAGAACTTCTATTCCTGTGCACCCACTCTACCCTGATTGGTTCTTTCTGAATAACGTCTTTTTACCAAACAAATGCTGCCTTTTCCAAAACTACCTGTGATCCACCCCACCCCCCATCTTGTGCCTATAAATACCCTAGACTTGGCTGGTAGAGAGAAGTGACTGGAAGCTGGAGAGAGGCAACCTGACTTTGGAGGAGAAAGGCAGGGAGGCAACTCGACTTCAGGGGAGAGTGACCTGCCCTTCCTGCTTCTTTCCAGCTCCCCTCTCCACTGAGAGCTGCTTCCATCACTCAGTAAAATTCTTCTCATTCACCATCCTTCAATTCACCCACACCACCTTATTCTTCTTGGGCATCGGACAAGAGTTCAGGACCCACCACGTGTGGGTACCCAGGAAGGCTGTCACAATGGCCATTTGCTCTTGCTGCTGGAGGGCAGCTGCCCCACATGACAAGGCAAAGGGCCCACTGAGCTGATAACACACTACTGTCTGTGAATGGCGGAGCTAAGAGAGAATTGTAACACGCCCTCTAATGCTTTGGGATCACAGGCACCCCTGCCTGGATGCTGCAGCAGGGCCTGCACAAAGTTGGCTCCTGCCAGCACTAAAGCAGCCAGCCAGTTCCTGTACTCATTTGCTCACATGCTCCCTCTGGTGAAAGTTGAGCACGGTGGACTAAGTAAACGGGACACCCTGTCGGAAGTTCCACAAAAAGGTCAAGGAGACATCCTGCATCATCATCACACTGGGGCTAGGGCTTCAACATATGAATCTGGGGGTGGGAAGGCACAATTCAGTCCCTAACAAGATCCATGCAGAGCACTCGTGGGAACTGTCTACCTCTGCCTTGTGGAGTCCAGCACTTTAACTTCTTTCTGAGGTTTTCCGCTGTTCCCCACTCACCCTGTCACCCAGGCTGTAGTGGTGCAATCATGGCTCACTGCAGACTCGACCTCTTGGGCTCAAGCAGTCTTCCAACTGCAGCCTCTTGAGTAACTGGGACTACAGGCATGTGTCACCACACCTGGCTAATTTTTTGTATTTTTTGTAGAGATGGTGTTTTGCTGTGTTGCCCAGGCTGGTCTCAAACGCCTGGGCTCAAGCAATCTGCTTACCTCAGCCTCCCAAAGTGCTGGTATTACAGGCATGAGCTATCACACCTAGCCTCTGATGTCTTAATATCTTACCTGACTTAACCCATCTGATATTTGCCTCTTGGACTTTTGCAACAGACTATCTATCCACGCATCAACTTTAGCTCTCCTAGCTCCCCACCTGCTCCCTGCTTGTCTCCTTCCTTCACTTGTTTCTGTTCTGGCCCTCAGTTCCTTCTCCTAGCTCCTGCCCCTAGGTCACAGTTGCCTGCCTTGGGCATCTTCCTGTAGGAGTAAGGAGTATTAATCCATATTAGTCATTTCTGCTTCTACCACATATGATTGTCAGGACCCATGCCAAAGACCCAGTCTTGGAGAAAAACTTGAAGTCCCTATGGCTTGAGAGTTTAGATCTCACCATTCAATAAATAATACTGAAAATATTATTATGTGAGGGCTGAAAAAGATGCAATCTGTACTCTCACAGTGGATAGGACCACTTTAAATTCACAATGAACTGTCCATCTAATAAGAAAACCCCAGAGTCTTTTATTAAAAGGTAGAATTTGACAGCAAAATATTAGTAAACATATATCTTACCCCTTAGGAAACTTCAAACCTCTTCCTGTTTGTAATGATGCATTTATTATTTCATATATTCACTAAGCAATCACTCATGTTCACCACAGAGGAAGTTTGATGGGGCTGTGGAGAAACAGGAAGGTGGAATTGGAAAGGTAGACAGGGCTCAGAGCATGGAAGCCTTGTGTTCTATGCCCACGACTATATTTTGCAGGCAATGGGAAGAGGCAGAGGCAGAGGTGATGGATTCAACGGACTCAGAAGTTGTTAAACCCACAGGACATGGGACATGAGGACAAGGGATGGGTCCTAGATGACCTCTGGCTTCTGGCTGGTGAGCCTGGGGACATAGTGGGACCTTCTCTGAGAAAGGGAAGCAGAACCCGAGCAGGTCTCTGAGGGTAGGGCTGATGGGTTTGCTTTCAGAGTATGAAAGTAGAGGTGTCCACGGGGCATCTACATGGAGATTCTCAGGGTCTGGGTCTCCACTGATCCTGGGGGCTCTGGAAAGAGACTTTTACTTATCACTTATTGCTTCTTTATTACCCATTTCTTTCTGAAAGCCATGCTCCTTCCAACTGGCTGATTCTCAGGCTGTCCCTAACCTCCATCCTTCCTGAGGGCCTTGGTGGGCTCCTTCCCCTGAAGCACTACTTTTGTCCACCAGATCCACTTCTGGTTTCAGCCCCTAAGGGTGATTGTTTTGTCACAACCTCTCCTGTTCTCCTCAAGCCCCAGCCCATTCCTCCCCTTCCATGTCCTTGGGCAAGTCTTGGCTTGCCTGTCCTGAGCTGGTTCTGCATCAGGTTGGACAGCCAGCTGCACTTTGTCCTTCTCTTGTCACCTGCTTACTGAAACACTGCTGAGCTTTGTTCCTCGATCTTCTAGGTAAAGACCTTTCCTATGGCATTTTCACCAGAGGAGGCAGGGAGAGAATGCAAGGACATTACCATTGCAAATCCTTTTTGGAAAATAGACCCAGTAAAATTAAGGTATACATGATAGAAAAAAAAATGGAGACACAGGGGCCCTAGTGTCATTTCCTGGAGGAGAAAAGGTACAGAAACAGAAGACTGGTCTTTCAGGAGATGCGTTTTTCCCTCTTCATCATTTAATCAAAATTTGGATATACTACTAGGGAGCTTTCTATTTCGGGCTCTGGTGTGAAACATAGGGTAAGAATCCTTGTTTTTGAATTGCAATAACAATAATAATAACTAACACTTATTGAGCACTTACTATGTGTCTGACACTAAGCTCATTGCAGGCATTACCTCATTTAATTCTCACAACAGTGCTACAAGGCAAATGTTGTTACTATTATTATTTTTTTCTATTATTATTTATTTTTTAAGATGAGAACATAGTGCTTAGACAGGTTATGTGACTTGTCCATGAGTTTCACTGCTCAGCACTGGTGCAGCCAGGCTCCAAACCTGTCTACACAGCTTGGGTGTTGCATTGAGTATTGAACTGGATGGTGTTCCCCCCAACTCATGTTCAACTGGAACTTCAGAATGTGACCTTATTTGGAAATAAGGTCATTGCAAATATAATTAGTTAACATGAAGTCACACTAGATTAGAGTAAGCTCTAAGCCCAATGGCTGGTGTCCTTGTAAGAAGGTTATGTGGCGACATAAAGATACATGAAGGAGAATAGCACATGAAGAGAGAGGCAGATTGGAGTGATGGGTCTACAAGCCAAGGAATGCCAGGGATTACTGGCAGAAGAAGGGGAAAAAAGATTTCTTTTCTTTGCCAATTGCTTGCTTCATGGCTGAAGCCCCTATCACAAAAGACAGATGAAAAAGAGAAAAGGATACACATTAATTTGATATGAGCTTTACATGACACAGGAGCATTAAGAAATAAAGGCGTAAATAAACAGATTATTTTTAGTGCTAGGTTGATGGAGAAGTAGCCATTAATAGAGAAGTATGGCTGGAGAAAAATGTACCACCTAAGGATTATAAATGGGGGGAAAACTTAGCAAAACCTATTTGCTCAGATTCTTCTCTGTGTCCCTGTGTCTTCAGAGATAAGGATTTTTCTTTCTTCTGGGTATAGGGAGGGCATCTCTCAAACTGGGGTCTATGACCTGCCTCAGGGATAAAGTGGGAATGTAAGAGTGACCTTCCTGCTTCTGCTGTTTTCTCAAATGCCAAGGTGCCATATTTGGAAGCAGCGTGTCCTGCACCCAGATTCTTTCGTAGAACCTCCAGAAGTAAAAACAAAACACCACCACCTTGGTTTCTGGTTTCTAGCCTCCAAACTGTGAGATAATGAATTTTTGCTGTTTTAAGCCACTCATAGTAATGTAACAAGCCCTAGGAAACGAAAAAACTGTACTATGGCTCAAAATGATAATTTCCCAAATCATTTTCTAACAGCCAAAGAGATGATGGTTTTCCAGCACGCTCCATTTTTCTCTGTTTCAGATGTCATGGATGTGTCAACTTGACAAGGCTTATTTTAACCAGAGATTCAATTTCCTTCTTTATACAAATTCCTTGGTTTAGTTAGGTATAGCTGTGCCATCTAGTGGCATAAAATGAGAGAAATGCAGGTTATTTTTGGAAATGGCTAAATGTATGATTTGAGTAGTCTACTTGCTCCTTAAAGAGTATCAGACAGAAAAATCTGCAATAGAATCTTCCCTAAACATCTATTTGTGCTGATATTTGTGTTAGTGACTTGGAATGATTAGAATCACTCCTCAACGTCATATTTCTGCCGATTCAAGTGGCTACAGGGTGAGCTGTCATCGTAGCATTGTAGCGTGTCTTGGTCATAAATGTCCAGTCCTGGTGAAGTGCATAAAATAAAAAGTCAAATGTGTTTTACACTTATTGTCAGAAAACTACTCTTGTGAAAAACAGAGATCACTTGCAGGTTTGCTTTCCTGGAAAAAAATTAAAAGTGATTCTAAGACTGCAAGAATAAATGTCCACTTTCTATACTGAAGTAAATACATTCTTAGAATCAGAATTTAGAGGAAAAGAACAGAAATAATGAAAACAGCCGGGCGCGGTGGCTCAAGCCTGTAATCCCAGCACTTTGGGAGGCCGAGACGGGTGGATCACAAGGTCAAGAGATCAAGACCATCCTGGCTAACACGGTGAAACCCCGTCTCTACTAAAAAATACAAAAAAAAAAAAAAAAAAAAAAAAAACAAAAAAACTAGCCGGACAAGGTGGCGGGCGCCTGTAGTCCCAGCTACTCGGGAGGCTGAGGCAGGAGAATGGCGTGAACCCGGGAGGCGGAGCTTGCAGTGAGCTGAGATCCGGCCACTTCACTCCAGCCTGGGCGACAGAGCAAGACTCCGTCTCAAAAAAAAAAAAAAAAAAAAGAAATAATGAAAACAACCATTTATATTTGTGATTTTTTATGGAATGGATGACATAAACCTCTTCTATTCTCATGGGTTTATATGTGCACGGATTACTTTTATCCTTTGAGGAATTGCTGTTTGGATACACACTGTGGAATGAAGAGAGGGGTTGGACTATAGTGGATTGCTTTCACTGATTTTTTTTTAAAAAAACAAGGCGTATCATTGAAATACTTTAGAATTTAGTGTTTCTGGAAGTTTCTGAGTAAAATGAGCTAGAAAAAACTGCTTTAATATTTAGAACCCTTCCTTTCAGGACAAATTAATATTTTATCCAACTATAATACATATTTATACAAAATTGATATAAACCAACTCAGTCAGAAGCCAAGAAAACATTAATTTTCTAAAGCTATCAGCCTGTTCAAAACTTAGTGTTCTCCTTTTGGAATGCAAATTTACTACACTAAATTTAAAAAACCCAAACACAATAAGCCCAATCATTACTCTAAGACCCTTTTCCACCCACCAGCAAGGAGAGTAAGCATTTCTAAATGAGGTGTCCACTCTGTATGTATTAGACCTATGCAGGAAGACTGGATTTAGGGCATTGGAGTAAGTGACGAGTATCTCCTCATTAACATAGTAGAAATCATTCCGTTATTTAACCTAGGACCTGGATATTCTTCCTTGATTGTCTAAGAGTTAATTCCTTTTTTCAGGAAGACAAACAAGGTTGAATTTTCTGATAATACTGCCTGGCTGACAAATTTTAAAAATGTTTTCCATTTTGTTATGTTCTCTTGCCAAAAATATTAAGTATCTGCTCTGCCTAATTACCTGACTTTAAAACATCTTTTTTTTTTTTTTTCCTTTTTTTTTTTTGTGGAGACAGGGTCTTTCTCTGTTTCCCAGGCTGGAGTGCAGTGGCATGATCATAGCTCACTTGTAGCCTTGAACTTCTGGGTTCAAGCTATCCTCCCACCTCAGCCTCCTAAGTAGTTAGGAACACAGGTGCATACTACCATGCCCAGCTATTTTGTTTTGTTTTGTAGATGGGGTCTCACTATGTTGTCCGGGCTGGTCTCAAACCCCATAGCTCAAGCAATCCTCCCTCTCAAAATCCTCGGCCTCTCAAAGTGCTGAGACTATAGGTGTGAGCCACCATACCTGGCCTAAAATATCTTTCAAGTGTTAAGGTGGAATGCATTTTAGTAGCCACTTATTTATTTCAGGAAAGAAGTCAAATTCTGGCTGGGCATGGTGGCTTATGCCTATAATCCCAGCACTTTGGGAAGCCCAGGCAGGAGGATCACTTGAGGTCAGGAGCTCGAGACCATCAACATGGCGGCACCTCATCTCTACAAAACATACAAAAAATTACCTGGGCATGGTGTCATGTGCCTGTAGTCCCAGCTACTCAGAAGGCTGAGGCAGGAGAATTGCTTGATCCTGGGAGGCAAAGGTTGCGGTGAGCCAAGATCATGCCACTGTACTCCAGCCTGTACAACAAAGTGAGACTCTGTCAAAAAAAAAAAAAAAAAAGGTCAAATTCTTTGTAGAAATGGGCAAGATAATTTTAAAATTCATATGGAATTGTAAAGAAACCAGAATATACAAAAGAATCTTGTAAAAAAAAAAAGTTGGAAGACTCATATTTCCTGAATTTAAAATTACTACAAAACAATGGTAATCAAGACAACGTGGTACTGACACAAGGACAGATATACAGATTGCTAAAACAAAATTGAGAATCCAGAAATAAACCCATACATCTAACTAATTTTTGAGAAAGATGCCAAAACCATTCAGTGGTGAAAAAGAATTCATTTCAATGAAAGGACTTGGGACAACCAGAGAACCACATGGAAAATACAGAAGTTGAACCCTTACCTTATACCATATACAATATTGACTCACAATGAATCAAACACCAAAATATAACTGCTAAAACTATAATACTCTTAGAAGAAGGCCTTTATAACCTTGGATTTGGCAAAGGATTCTTAAATCTGACACCAAAAACACAGGCAATTGAAGAAAAAATAGATTAATAGAACTTCATCAAAATTTAAAACTTTTGTGTTTCAAAGGCAACCATCAAGAAAGTGAAATGGAAACCCACAGAATGAGAGAAAATACTTGCAAGACTGCAAATCATATATCTGATAAGGGTTTGGTATCCACAATATATAAAAAACTTGTAAAACTCAATAATGAAAAATTGAATAATCCAATTAAAAATGGACAAAGAATCTGAATAGACATTTCTCCAAGGAAGATATATAAATGGTGAATAAGCACATGAAAAGATGTTTGACATAATTAGCCATTAAGAAAATGCAAATAAAAACCAAGAGACAGTACTTCATAACCATGGATAGCTAAAATTGAAAAGTCAAATAGTAACAAGCGTCGGTGAGGATGTGGAGAGATCAGAACTTGCATATACTGTTGGTGGGACTGTAGAATGTTCTGTGCAGCCATTTTGGAAAGCAGTCTGGTACTCTCTCAAATGATTAAAGATAGAGTTATAATATGACCCAGAAATTCTACTCCTAGGTATACACCCAAGAGAAATGGAAACCTATGTCCACAGAAAAACTTGTGCATGAATGTTTATTACAGCATTATTTTTAATAGTCTGTATAATCTGAATGTGTCCCTCCTACCAATTAATATGTTGAAATCCTAACCCCCAAGGTAATAGCATTAGGAGGTGGGGTATTTAGAAAGTGATTAGGTCATCAGGGAAGAGCTGTCATGAATGGGGTTAGTGCTTTTATAAAAGAGGCCCAAAAGAGATCATTCATCCTTTTCTCCATGTGGAGACACAGCAAGAAGGTGCCATCTATGAACCAGGAATAAGGAGCTCACTAGACACTGAGTCTGCCAGGGCTTTGTTCTTGGACTTCTGAGACTCCAGAACTGTGAGAAATAAACATTTGTTGTTTATAGGGAGTTCATCACCAGTAAGCCTGCCTTATTTTTATAATTTACAATTTTTGTATTCTCTTGATGAATCTGAACCTTTTATCATTACATAATGATCTTCTTTATCTCCTGTGACAGATTTTGAATAAAAGTCTATTTTGCTTGATATTAGTTTAGCCACCTCTACTCTCTTTTTGTTGACAAAAATGGCAAAGGGACATCTTTAAGTTGAAACAAAAGGATATTAAATAACAACAACGAAAATATATGAAAGTGGAAAACTCTCTGTTAAAGGTAAATATATTGTCAAGTTGATACATGAGTCACTTTCAACTCTAGTATAAAAATTTAAAACGTTTTAAAAATAACTATAGCTACAATAGTTTGTTAATGAATACATAATATAAAAAGATTTAAAGTATGACATCAATAGCACAAAATGTGTGTGTAGAATGAGTAAGTGTGTAGAATTTTTGCATGCAACTGAACTGGAGTAGTTATTAGCTTGAAATAAACTGTTATGACCATAAGATATTTTATGTAAGCCTCTTGGTAACGACAAAGAGAAAAACATGTAGTAGATACAGAAAAGATAAAGAAAAAGAAATTAAAGCATACTACTACAAAAAAAAAAATCCACAAATCACACAGGAAAATAGCAAGAAAGGAAGAAGGAAACAAAGGTACTACAAAAAAAGTCAGAAAAAAATGGTAATAGTAATTACTTGTCTATTAATAATTATTTTAAATGTAAATGGATTAAATTCTCAAATCAAAAAACACAGAGTAGCTGAATGGATATTTTAAAAAATTTAGATCCACCAACATGTCACCTGTAAGAGACTCACTTTAACTTTAAGGACACAAATAAGATAAAAGTGAAGAGACAGCAAAAGATATTTCATGCAAATGGCAACAAAAAGAGAGTACAGGTGGCTAAACTTACATCAGAAAAAATAGACTTTTATTCAAAATCTGTCACAGGAGATAAAGAAGATCATTATGTAATGATAAAAGGGACAGATTCATCAAGAGTATATCAAAATCATAAAAATATATGCACTTAACATTGGAAAGCATCTAACTATATAAAGCAAATATCATCCACATGTAAAAGCATGATATTGGACCCTTATCTTATACCATACAAAAATTAACTCAAAATAGATTAAAGACTTAAATGTAAAACCTGAAACTATAAAACTTTGAGAAGAAAACATAGGGAAAAAGCTCTTTGAGACTGATATTGATAATCTTTTTGAATATGACACCAAAAGCACATGTAAGAAAAGCAAAAATAAGCAAGTGGGACTACATGCAACTAACAAGCTTCTGCACAGCCAAAGAAACAATCAGCAAAATGAATAGGCACCTATTGAATGGGAGAGAATATTTGTAAATCATATATTTGAGAAAGGGTTGTTGTGGTTCGAATGTTTTCATCAGGACTGTGGGAGAATGACCCTGAGGCATTTCAGAGATCTTTGAGGCTGCCCTTCTAATCACAGGCTCAGAAGTTTAGGGCCTTGAAGACAGAAACGGCTTGCGACCCAGGGCTACATTGAGGCTTTTTTCTCTGTATTCCAGTGAAGCACCCCTTGGTGACCCTAGCCATGGCTCAAGGAGGCCCGGGTGTGGCTCACACCACAAATCCAGAGGGCACAAGCTGCATGCTGTGGCAATGTCCATGTGGTGTTGACTCTGCAGAGTCTGCAGAATACACAAGTTATGGAGCCACGGTAGCCTCCACCTAGATTTCAAAGAATGTCTCAGAGAGCCTCAGGGACACAGGGGAGGAAACACCACAGAAAGTTCCCACTATGGCAATGCCTAGTAGAGTGGTAGAGTTGGGACCACTCCTGAGGCCCCAGAACTGTAGAGCCACAAGAGTGAAATGCCAGCCTGGGGGAACAGCAGGCATGGGACTCCAACCCATGAGAAGGGACACCAAAAAAGCCACAAGAGCAGGGCTCTGCAGGGCCTTTGGGTCCCAACACCTGCCACAAGGGGCTCAGAAAGTGGGACATGGATCAAAGGAGATCATTCTGGAGCCTTAAGATTTATGTTGTTCACCTTGTCGAGTTTTGGACATACTAGGGACCAATTATCTTTTTTTCTTGCCTATTTCTCCTTCTTGGGATGGGAATGCATATCCTATACCTTCTCACCATTGTGTTTAGAAGTAGATAACTTTAATTTCGCAGGCTCACAGCTGGAGAAGAATTTGTCTCAGGATGAATCTTGCCCCAAGTCTCACCCATATCTGATTTAGATGAGACTCTGGAGTTTGAACTTTTGAGTTGGTAGGAACTCAGACTTTGGAGCTATTGGGATAAAATAAATATATTCTGCATGTGAGAAAGATGTGAATTTTAGGGGAGTGGAAAATGATGCTATGATTTGAACGTGTCCTCAATATATTGAAAACCTAATCCCCAATGCAACAGTGTTCAGAGATAAGGTGAAATGAGAAATGGTTAGGCTATGAGGGCTCTGCCCTAATTAATGGTTTAATGCCATTGTTGTAGGAATGGGTTTGCTACTGTGAGAGTGGGTTCTTTATAAAAGAATGACTTCGACCCCCTATTTATTCTCTCTTTCTCTCTCTCTCTCAGTCTCTCTCTCTCTCTTTCTCTCTCTCTCCCCATCTCTTTGTTTTTCTGCCATTGGATGATGTAGCAAGAAAGGCCTCATTATATGCTGGCTCCTCAATCTTGGAATTCCCAGCCTCCAGAACCATTAGTAAATAAATTTCTTTTCGTTATAAATTGTCTAGTTTGTAGTATTCTGTTGGAACAGCACAAAATTAACTAGACATGGGTTAATATCCAAAATATAAAGAGAACTCAAGCAACCCAATTAAAAATACCTCAAATAACTCTTAAAAAAGGGCAGAGGATCTGAATTTAAAAAGTAATGAGAACTTTTAGGAGTCAGGAAAATATGTAATTACGATGTTTTCCCCTGTATTTTCTTTCAAAATTCTCACACAAAATCCTGTTCTGAATAAAGCAGGAAAGTGACAAGGATAATTATAATGCAGGGTTAGCCAATCATTTAAAATGCCTTACAGAATTTGAAACTATATATATATATATATTTTTTCTTGCTGTATGATCAGTGCTGGCTTTAAGCTATCCTCTTAGGATGAATGGAAACCTCTTGCCAGGCAGAACATTGCTGGAGACTATTAGAGCTGCCAATTCCGTCAACAGATGAATCTTGTAGAGTCAGCTCTTTTCCATGGGTCTGGGGCCTAGGTAAAGAACTTATATTCGTGCATTTAAGTTTTATAATCAGGTAACCATATTTTCCAACTTTATGGGTTATGTAAAATATATAACCAGGTTTATCCAAGATAGAATATCTGGCAACAGTTTTCTGTATTGTACCCCCAAGGCTAAAGCAGCTTAAACATTTAACATTAATGTTGAACAGAACATTAGAAACCACAATCTCCCATCAGATTAATTAATTGCAGTAATGGCAGAAAACAAGAACACACTGAAATATCCTAAAATGTGAATGGATTTATTTTTGCACAAAGAACACTCTTTTGAGAGATGGGTTCTGTGTCGAGTGACTTCCCATTTCTGGCCTTTCTTTTCTTATGCTTAAAGAGGGGTAGGTTGAAATGCATGACTAAAATGCTTTCTTGCTGTGAAACTGCGTGCTTTATGTATAATAAATGATTGCCCCCCGGCCCCCAACAGGCCCCAGTGAGGGATGTTCTCCTTCCTTTGTCCATGTATTCTCATTGTTCAACTACCACTTATGTGTGAGAACATGCAGTGTTTGGTTTTCTGTTCCTGTGTTAGTTTTCTGAGAATGATGGTTTCCAGCTTCATCCATGTCCCCGCAAAGGATGTGAACTCATCATTTTTTATGGCTGCATAGTTTTCCATGGTGTATATCTGCCACATTTTCTTTATTCAGTCTATCACTGATGGGCATTTGGGTTGGTTCCAAGTCTTCGTTATTGTGAACAGTGCTGCAATAAACATACGTGTGTGTATGTCTTTATAGTAGAATGATTTATAATCCTTTGAGTATGTACCCAGTAATGGGATTGCTGGGTCAAATGGTATTTCTGGTTCTAGATCCTTGAGGAATTTCCACACTGTCTTCCACAATGGTTGAACTAATTTATGCTCCCACCAATAGTGTAAAAGCATTACTATTTCTCCATATCCTCTCCAGCATCTGTTTTATCCTGATTTTTTAAAGATTGCCATTCTAACTGGCATGAGATAGTATCTCATTGTGGTTTTAATTTGCATTTCTCTAATGACCGATGATGATGAGCTTTTTTTCATATGTCTGTTGTCTTCTTGTGAGAAGTGTCTGTTCATATCCTTCACCCATTTTTTGATGGGGTTGCTTGTTTTTTTTTCTTGTACATTTTTTTAAGTTCTTTGTAGTTCTTTAAGTTCTGGATATTAGTCCTTTGTCAGATGGGTAGATTGCAAAAATTTTCTTCTATTCTGAAGATTACCTGTTCACTCTAAAGATAGTTTCTTTTGCTGTGCAGAAGCTCTTTAGTTTAATTAGATCTCATTTGTCAATTTTGGCTTTTGTTGCCATTGCTTTGGTGCTTCAGTCATGAAGTCTTTTCCCATGCCTATGTCCTGAATGGTATTGCCTAGGTTTCCTTCTACGGTTTTTATAGTTTTAGGTCTTAAAGGTTTACAATTTTTATTTGGCAATTATACTTCAATAAAGCTGTAAAAAATAAAATTAAAATTATTATTTAAAAAAATTTTTTTTTTTGAGATGGAGACTCGCTCTGTCACCCAGCCTGGAGTGCAGTGGCACAATCTCCACTCATTGCAAGCTCCACCTCCCGGGTTTACGCCATTCTCCTGCCTCAGCCTCCCATGTAGCTGGGACTACAGGCGCCTGCCACCACATAGGGCTAATTTTTGTATTTTTAGTAGAGACGAGGTTTCACTGTGTTAGCCAGGATGGTCTCGATCTCCTGACCTTGTGATCCGCCTGTCTTGGCCTCCTAAAGTGCTGGGATTACAGGCTATTTTTTTTTAATTTTAAAAATGAATGAATTGGATGGTATGTGAACTATATCTCAAAGCTGTTAAAAAAGACACATTGATATTGGCAATTTCAGTAATTTAATCAGCATCTCTTTCAACAGATAAATAGGTCGGCATGTTTTATAAGATTTGATGTTATTATAGGGAGAATATCTAACAAACAATATTAACAGATTTAGTCACAATTAACTTCCATAAATATGATAATTTTACCATACAAAAATAGAATGGAAAGTGAATTATGTTACTTTCCACACTGCATTTTTGTAATGAAAAATAAAATACTTCTCAACATATCCCTGGGGTGTTGTTTTTGGCAGTTCCCCCCTGCTTCATACCTGGATGCTGATTCTCACTGTGCTCCCTTGACTTTGTACACCGTTGTCCAGTTAAATCTTTGCAAGACTCTGTTTTCTTTCTCCTGCCGTATCAGCGCATTTTTTCATATTACCTTTATAAGCTTTATTCTCTGGAGTCCCATATAGAGCCCACATGATACTTTTAGTGGCTCTGGGGACTAAGGAGATGATGACATTGTAACAAACCCCTCACTCCTCACCTTATATAATTCAAAATAAAAGCATCACTCATCCATGAAAGATGTAAGTTATATCTGTGTTGACATGAAAATAGCCCCTTTATAGAATTTTGGTTTGCAAAATCCCAGCTAAATTTAGCAGTTTAAGATTTCTCCTTTTTTCATATGCCTGCTTTGTTCATGCCCTAAATAAGTGGTTCATTTGCTTCTTAGCTTGTCCACCTTTGTTTAGCCAAGTTGATTTTCCTCAGCAGCCTCATTGGTAGCCCCTCCTCCTCCTCACCCTCCTCCTCTGCCCTCTTTCTCACTTCTAACAGAGTTTCTTCCGGTGTCCATGACAAACTTTTGCTTGGCTCTCCCTGGAAATGGCTACTGCCTCTCTCCCATGAGCCAAATACTAGTAATCCTCTCAGACCCAGCCAAAATCTTACCTTCTCCAAGAACAGCAGCCTTTTTTTTTTTTTTTAAAAAAAAACCCCACTTTTGCTGTGCCAGAATCAATTTATCTTTTGTTTTTGTTCATCAGTAACTAAAAATTTGGAAAAACCCGATAGCTTTTCTATAACACAATTCAAGATCTTTAGAAAAATAGCTTACTTTAGAGATCTTGTGATCTGAAGGACATAGACATTAGAAATATGGCTTGGCAAAACCCAATAAAAAAATCAAGAAAGATTTTATCTTTTTACAACTCTCCCCGGATAATGCATGACTTGATAGAGCGATATTTTTTAAATTGATAGTGCTTGGCAGAATTTTCTGTGGGGAATATTGTTGACTCAATACAATGAATAATTTTTGCAGTGAAATACACATCTAACTTATTTGATGTTTCTATTTGCTTAGATATTTTAGCAAACATAAAAATGAAAAATAATGAAAGCATAAAAATGAAAAATGAAAAAACATGAAAAGAATATTTTTAATCTAGTAGTTTTACAACAAACATTGCTTTTTTCTTTTAAATTTTTTATTTTTAATTTTCGTGGGTACATAGGTATATATATTTATGAGGTACATATTATTGCTTTTTGTTTTTATTTTACTTTATTTTCTGAGATGGAGTCTTGCTCTGTCACCCAGGCTGGAATGCAATGGCACGATCTCAGCTCACTGCAACCTCCACCTCCCAGGCTCATGTGATTCTCTTGCCCCGGCCTCCCGAGTCTCTGGGACTACAGGCACACACCACCATGCCTGGCTAATGTCTGTATTTTTACTAGAGATGGAGTTTCGCCATGTTGACCAGGCTGTTCTCAAACTCCTGACCTTAGGTGATCTGCTGGCCTTGGACTCCCAAAGAGCTGGAATTACAGGCGTGAGCCACTGTTCCCGGCCTACTTTTTTAAACAGAAAAGTTAATTATTCTACATTTGCAACAGAATCATTCAAGTTATAAAACACCAAGAAATAAAACCATTTAAAAAGCATAATAATAATTGACATACGAGATTCTGATTACCCCTACTCTACATATTCTAGCTTAGAAATTTTCTGATTTTGTAAAGAGGCCATTTTCCTTTTCTTCATTTCTGCCCGCAGACATAAAAAATTTTTGGTGGGGAGAGAGGCAGTTACTCATACTTATGAAATTTTGATATGACATTCCTGCCCTTCCAATTCTTTATGATTGGATTTTTGATGTCTACCACATGCATGGTATGTGATGCCAGGAATTGATCAATAGTGTGGCTGTAAAAAGAAAAAAAAGAGAAAAAGAAAATTTTTTAAGAAATTACTCTGCCTTGATGCTTGTCCTACTGAACACAGGAGGCACTATACTTTTTGTCAAGGTGTCTCTTAACTCACTGCTGTGTGCTGCAAGATCTCTAATCTAATACATTCCCTGCGGATATTGTTAAATTGGTGTGTACTAGTTACTTCAAACTTTAAATCTAGGGGCAGAGATTTGCCCTAGTGAAGAATTCACACCACAGGGGTAATCAGTTACTAGAATACAGTAGTCCCATGCCAGATGTTACCATAAGCTTTGTTATTGTATCTTGATCAAACCAAGACTATGGTAATTAGGAAACTGTATGTCAGAACTGTGTTACTATTGATTAAAATGGGGACCTGTTGACTATATAACGAATATCAGAAATGGCTTCTCCTTTGTGAAATGTAAATAGTCCAGATATAGAGACTGGCTGTACCTTTTCCCTTGCATGAACAAGATACAAAACCTGAGGAAGCCTGTAGCCTATATCCTTAGGGAAGACACCCTATGCTCAATCTGTAAATGGTCCCTTGTCCCCTTGGTTTAAGAGGATCCTCGTTGCTTGATACTGTTTGCAAGGCTCATAGAATCTTGCCTCTGCAATGTTGTTTTGTCCACCTCAAGTGAACTTCTCAGGAAACCTAAAAGAGATCCAGGCAGTCAGAACTCTTTGGAGCTTCACACACATTTTATGAGAGCTGTTTTTGGCTGCTTACTAATGTTTGGTCAACACATGTCTGTATGCATGTCAGCTTTGCTTTTGTTATAAGAGTGTGGGGTAGTAGCTCACCCTCAAATTGCTCCATAGATTATTTCTATCCACCAAAAACAAGAGTTGTACATGACCATATAGGCTAAGGTTAGTTAGCACCAGTGGGTATACTTGTTCTTGCCACATACATTAATTGAGAGAATGTGTATCAACATCTTACCAAACAATGCTGCTGGCTTGCTAGACTAGATTGCAGTTTGAAATAACCAAATTACATGGTGTAATGGTAGATAGTGAGAGTGTTTATGGAATTAACAAAAGGTAGATCATAGCAAGGAAAATCAAGTTTGAGAGAAGGGTAGTTGGGTCTTGTAGTGTCTTATAGGCTATTATAAGAACTTTGTCTTTTCCTCTGACAGAAATTGGGAGCCACTGCAGTGTTTGGAGCAGAGGAGTGATATAATCTGACTTATATCAGGACCATTCTCATTGTGGTATTGAGAATGATCATGAGGAGCTGGATTAGAAGGAGGTTCAGTAGTTAGGAGGCTATTGAAGGAATTCAAGAGAAAGATGACAGTCACTCAGATCAGTGGGGGTGTTGAGGACTGGTTGCATCTAGTTCTATTTTATAGTTAGACCTGACTGGATTGCTGATGGATTGGATAGGAAGGGCACGTAAGAGAGAAAGAGGAGCCAACGATGAGCCTAAGGCTTTTGGCTCGAGTGTATGGAAAACGGAACTGCTATCAGCTGAGAAAAAGAAGACTGTGGATGGTTTGAAGAAAATCAATACATGTGGTGATGTTTGGTAATTTATAAATTGCTATTAAAATCTCAGCTTTTAGAGTTTGGCATGTTTATAAAGTCCATGTAATTTAGCATGTGTTTAGTAGAGAGTGGTGCTTTTTCCCAATTTACTCTTAAGTGAATTTCCTGGTTTCTAATTACTGCATCACATACCACATCACACAAGAAATCTGCTTTCAATTGTCATCTGAATACTCTCTGTTTTCACTCTCCCAAATCCTGCCCCAGGGCCCACCATGGCACTGAGAAACCAAGGTTGTTTCAAAGATGAGAATCACAAAGTTTGTACTTCTTGACTAGTTTGGAAGCCTGTCATTCTGCTTGGCTGATGAAATCACTTAAAAAGCAGAAATTGGTTTCTGTAACTAGTTTGCATCTAATAGTCATCAATGACACAAGATGTTTATTGAGATTGGGGTTCCTTGGGTCTGATCTGCCAGGCTCTGTTTCAATTTTTAGATTTCTCTTTCTTAGAGACTTGACAGCAAATCTATTGGTACCAAAAACACACATTATATATTACACATTACTGTTGAGTAGAAAGGTGTGCCCTCCAGATACAAAGAAGGAAAAAATTGTAACTTTTCAAAATATCATATTCTTGTTTACTTAAAAAATAAACAACATACTTTCCTTCCAGCTTTGATGATGTAACAGGAACTGGATTCATTTATTTTCCAACATTAAAAAAAAGAAAAGCCCTGCAGAATATGTGCAACTAAGGTTTCCAGGTGTTGGGTAAGAGGCAGTGGAGGACCGTGATTTGTAAGAATAAAACAATCAATAAGATGAGTCCTACAACGGACCTAGCTTATTATATAGAGGCTACTTCAGGCTACAGTTCTAAGAGGGAGACCCCAACAGATTCCAGAAGTCTTGTGGAGTTGAAGAGATGGAAATTGGAATTCTGGGTGAATAGGCACCTAGAATTTGCTGGACAGAATACCAGAGAAGAAGGAGCTATACGGAGAGTCCCCAAGAAGTGCACACAGGTCTTCTCTAGTCTTTGGCTGAGTACTGGTCTATGCAGGGGTGAGTAGAAACTACTCAAGGCCAGAAAAAGACCCACAGAAAGCAAAAGATTTCTGGAGCTCACTCTGGGTTGGAAATAATTCATGTTCCTGTTAGTCAGAGCGGGGGAAACCTGTAAGATCTGGGCATTGAGCAGAACTCAAAGAAAGGTGTTACCTTAGTAGCAGAGCTAAACTTGCCCTAGATAGTTCTTGTGACCCACCCTGATGAAATTTAAAGGCAAGTTTCAAAAGGAGAAAACTGTTTCTAAGTAACAATTCTAAGTAACATGTCCGGCATGCTAGAACAAAGTCTGATACTCCTTAATGGAATCTGACAAAATCCAGCACCCCAAAACATAAAATTTACAATGTGCAGCATCCAACCCAAATGGCCAGGTATATTTATTTCCTGGGGCTGTTGTAACAAAGTACCACAAAATGGGTGGCTTAAAAACCACAGAAATCTATTATCTTACAGTTCTGGAGGCCAGAAGTGTGAAATCAAGGTGTCCACAGGGCCACGCTCCCTGAGACTCTGGGTAAAATCCTTCCTTGCCACTTCCTAGCCTCTGGTGGTGGCCATCAATCTTCGGAGTTCCTTAGTTTGCAGCTGCATCACCCTATTCTCTGCCTCATGGCTTTCTCCTTGTGTGTCTCTATCTCCTTTACTTCTTGTAAGGACATCAGTCATATTAGATTAAGGGCCCACGTTATTCCAATATGACCTCATTTTAACTTATTACACCTGCAACAATCCTATTTCAAAATAAGGTCACATTCTGAGGTATCAGGGGTTAGGATTTCAACATGTATCTTTCTGGGGGACAAAATTCAACCTATAACAGCAGGCATGCAAAGAAGCAGAAAAATAAGAGCTATAACCAGGAGAAAATTGAATCAATAGAAACAGATGCAGAAACTACTGAGATGATGGAATTAGCAGATGCAGATGCTACAACTATAATAAAAATGCTTCCTATGCTCTATTTTGGATAGTTTTTATTGCTCCGGGTTTTTTGGATTCTTTATTTATATAATTTGCTTTTATCTCTCTAATAGCACAAAGGACAGAGATAAATATTACAAATTATATAGTAATCCCTAAAAAAATCTGTGAATTTAAGTCACGGAAAATTTTGGAACTGCTTCTTCATCTCTAAAATGGGAATAACGATATTCCATGGAAAAGTTAAATGAGATTTTTATAACGTAGTCAGTTCATAATTGAGTCAAGAACTAGTAGCAATGATTACTCTTAGTAAAACTTGAGGCAGTGACAAAAGCAGTTATAAGTCAAATTACTATCTACTTATGGTGGATGATGCTGAACACAATAAATATAAATATAGTGGTTTTGATTTATTGCTTTTGTCAAGAACCTGAATAATTTAGACAAGCTGGGATCGAAAAATGTCTAATCTCACTCAATGAGTAGTCTTAATTACAAAATATTTTTAAAGAACTGTTTTTTTTTAAAGAAAATTACTTTTATTTTATTTATTTATTTTTTGAGATAGAATCTTTCTCTGTTGCCCAGGCTTGAGTGCAGTGGCACAATCTCAGCTCAATGCGACCTCTGCTTTCCAGGTTCAAGTGATTCTTGTGTCTCAGCCTCCTGAGTATCTAGGATTACAGGTGCGCAGCACCACACCCTGCTAATTTTTGTATTTTTAGTAGAGACGAGGTTTTGCCATGTTGGCCAGGCTGGTCTCGAACTCCTGGGCTTGTGTGATCCACCCACCTCGGCCTCCAAAGTGCTGAGTTTACAGGCATAAGCCACTGTGCTGAGTGAGAAAATTACTTTTAATCACATGCGCTAATTCGAACCAGGCTACAAAGTTTTGTTTAATACATATTCTTGAGAGTCTGGCTTTAATGAATACATAAAATGGTCTTTTATTGGCATGACGAGGCTTTCAGTTGCTACACAATATTGTGATTTATAATGAGAAATATACATTTGGTCTTTGTCTCTTTTCCTAAAACATAGCTCTTAAAGTCCTTGGGATCTCTTAATTGATAAGTCTCTTTTTGTATGTTATTGAGATGCCTGTTGTCTGGAGGGTCCTAGACAGCCTCAGGATGGAGGGCTGGTTGTCAGGGGAATCAACCATGTGGTGAGATAGTTGGAACTTTCAGCAGCCTCTGGCCTTATCCCAACATCTGGGGAAGGGGAAAGGGCTAAAGGTTGAGTTGATCACCAACGACCAGTGATTTAATCAATCATACCTACATAATGAAGCTTCCGTAAAAACCCAAAAGGATGGGTTCAGAGAGCTTCTGGGTTGCTGAACATGTGGAGGGTGGTAAGCTGGGGATGGATTGGAAGCTCTGCACCCCTTCCCTCATATTTGGTCCTACATGTCTCTTCCATGTGGTTGTTCCTGAGTTGTGTCTTGTGAGGGGATAATTTAAGTAAAGTGCTTTCCTGAGCTCTGTGAGCTGCTAGAGCAAATGACTGAACCTGAGAAGGGGGCCATGGGAACCTTTGATTTTTAGGCAAGTTGGACAGAAATTGTGAGTAACCTGAGAACCTACTAGTTGCAATTTGCATCTGACCTTGGGATGCAGTCTTATGTAACTGAGTCTTTAAGCTGTAGAGTCTGCACTAATTCTGGTTAGTGTCAGAATTGAATTGAATTGTAGGACACTCATCAGGTATTGGAGAATTCCTTGATTTGGAAAAAACCCACGCATTTTGATGACCAGAAATGGTCTGTGTTGAGTGTTGAGAGTATAGAAGGAGAAAACAGTTATCTTTTCCCTCATACATGCTATAAAATGGTTTCTTTTCACAATCTATTTTCCTTAACAGTAGTAATATAACTCCTATTGGAATGATTTGTCCAGCAACAACCAACTGGCAGTTTCTTAGTAGAGGTAGGCACCAGCCGTGAGATGCCAGCTGAAAGCTAGAGCCATGGCTGCTGGTGCTCCCGCCTCATGAGGAGCTCTTCTCTGAGACTCTGGTGACACCATTTGTTTTCTTATCATTCCCGCAATGGGGTTGTAGCTGCTTCCTGCATTTTCTAATCTTTGGGTTATTTTGATATGCTATTTTTTGCTCTTTCAGCATTCCACCAACAGTATAACCAAATCGTTGAATTAAATACCCTCTTTTAAAAATACTAGCATGATTGCTTTTCTCTTCACCAGATCCTAACTGATACCACACACCAGAAGAAACAACTGGAAACAGCTAGGGAGGTGCAAAGATAGAGCAGAGAGTCAGTAACAAGAGAAAAAAAGTAAGGCTGTGTGGGAGGCAGTAATTGGGAGGGTGGATTTCTAGGCCAATCTAGCTTATTCAACTGATGACTTCTTTTTGGCTCAATGCATTACTTTAATGACACTCCTTCTGGTATTTTCTGCTCTGTGGCTGAGTAGCCTTGCACAAGAAGTCTTATCCATTACTTAGGAATCAGGCTATCAATTTGCAAAATATAAGGATTATCCTGGGTGAATTCCATGATTCTACTCAGCTATAAATTTCTCTTGAACTGGCTGACAATTTTGCTCAGAGTCAGTTCAGTAACGCTATCTTGTTTCTTACCATATGCTAAATGAAGGCAGGATTAAGAAAGCAGAATGATTTGGCCTTGTGGTGTGCACTGCTTCCTGGACAGGAAACAGAAAGGTTTTGTTCAGTTTCTGTCAGGTTCGGATAAGATGAGTTAGTCAGGAGAAGCAGCACATGTCAAACTTGGCACAAAGTGCTGCAGCAGAGTAAGGGCCATGTCACAAAGCAGCGTGTTACATGTCAATATGATTCTGTTTGAAAAGTGATTATTCCAAAAAGGTGGCAGCAAAATAAAGTTATAACCAGAAAGCTAATGAAGTTGGTAAGATGGTATAAAAGTAGGTGTTGGGCTGGATTCCTAAAAATGGCATAATTGAAGTGACTATGATTTATTTTCTTCTATGTAAAATGTAATTCCTTTTCTGAATACATTTTACAAAATGAATAAAGTCTCCTTGCTTACCACTTTTCAGGCTCCTTTTTGAGTTTCTTGTTTTAAGTGGCAGCTAGATCTCCTTCATCTTAATGTAATTAACGTGGGAAGAGGCTTTGCATTTGTTCCTGTGAATTGCTAGGGATGTGTGTGCATCCTAGGCTGCCTGTGGGCTTCTGGCAAAACTCACTTTGTTTTTGATGGGCAGTGACCCAACATAAAAGCCTTATACCCTCAGCAGATAAAGATGATGATGTTAGAAACTGAAGCGGTTTGGGATTCTGAAAAACATCAATTGCTATTAGCTTGAAGGTAGCTCAGCTGTCTGGCTTTCGGGTTGCCAGTTAATATAAAAAAAAAAAGCATCTGCTGCATAATGAACACCTGTGACAATGATTGTGGGTCTCATTCAATTGAAAAATAAATCATTTCAATGTGGATCAGGCGTGGCCAGTGTTGAACTTCCATGGGCCAGATTATTTTCTGGTTCTGACGACATCCAGAGCACCTGAAACTGTTCTTTCAAGGACTTATATGAGTGAGGCTACAACACAGCCACTATCCACTTTCATCTTGTCCCACCTACTGAACCAACCTATTGTCAGCTGCATCTAAGTGATGACCCACATGGCTGTAGGCTTGAGCTGAAATGGCACGGTGCTTGACCAAGGCATCTGAGCTACCTGTTTAAGTGCTTGCTTAGGGCCTCTGATCTTGTCCATTTCATTTCTCTTTTTTTTTTTTTTTTTTTTTTGAGTCAAAGTCTTGCTCTGTCACCCAGGCTGGAGTGCAGTGGCCCTATCTCAGCTCACTGCATCCTCCACCTCCCAGGTTCAAGTGATTCTCCTGCCTCAGCCTTCCAAGTAGCTGGGACTACAGGCATGGGCCGTCATGCCCAGCTAATTTTTGTAGTTTTAGTAGAGATGGGGTTTCACCATGTTGGCCAAACTGGTCTTGAACTCCTGACCTCAAGTGATCCACCTGCCTTGGCCTCCCAAAGTGTTGGGATTACAGGCATGAGCCACTGAGTCCAGCCTTGTTCATTTTTAATGGCCCTCTGATCTTGTTTATTTTTATCTTGTGATGAATTGCTGCTGGGCACACTGGACATTATGATTTGATAGGTCTGATAGGATCAAGTTCATGCTGCTACATTTTGGATGCATGGGTGCTTGGCGTCCCATGGCCAGGAAATACTTCTCTTCTGGAGGTCAAGAACAAAGCAAGAGCTGTTTTTCAAAAGATGTCTAATAATTCACTGCATGTGGCATGGCCCTGCTCCAGACCCTCAGTGCCTTATTGTCATTCTTCATTAGAGCTTACCACACATTACACATAGCATCTTTCTTACCACTAAATCTTTAACACTACAAGGTTTTCTGGCTCAAGGCCCAAGTGTCAGGGCTACTTGTCCTGCCATAGCCTAGACCTCTTGCAGAGCCTTCTTCTTCCCCTGGCCTCACTCAAGTTCAGCAACCTTTTGTGTCACCTGGTAGACAGGCTAGAGGAGTATTTTCAGGTGTGAAATATTCCACGTTCAGAACCTTAGGGCATTGAGCTCCTTACTTCAGGATAGAAGGTGTGAGATGCCATAACTTGTCTTTTACTTTGAAGATCTACTGGCATGTCCCTCATCACTGGACCCCTAAATGTTTTCTGATGTAGTCCCTTGAATCTTCATAAGTCTTATCTTCAACTCTTTTTAGTGCGTGAGTCTTACGAAGGCCTCCAGCCTGCTAGACTTCTTACTCATCCAGATAAATTAGCATAGTATCATGTATGTAATGTATCACTGTGATTCTCTCTTGGATGTCCAGGTGGTCCAGATGTCTTTGTAATATATTCCAACCAGCAACAGGGGAGTTAACGCAGCTCTGAGGCAAATTGTAAAAGCATAGTGCTGCCTGTTTCATGTGACTGCAAACTATTTTGACACACTTTTCTGACTGGAATAGAAAAAAGAAAACATATTTGACAAATCAATGGCTGCATACCTGCGTACCTGAGGCTGTGTTAATCTGCTCTAGAAAAACACCATGCCTGGCACAGCAGATGCAGTTGGGGCTACTACATGATTGTGTTTTCAGTAGTCTACTCTAGAATCCATCTGGTTTCTTCAGGGACCACACTGGAAAATTAAATGGAGATAACACGAAGGCTACCATCCGTGAATCCTTTAGATCCTTAAGGGTAGCATTGACTTTTGCCATCCCCCTGCCCTCAGTATATGATGTAACTTTTTTTTTTTTAATTTGAGGGGAGCAGTTTCAGAGGCTTCAATTTGACCTTCCCCACCATGATACCCCTTACTCCACATGCCAAGGACCCAATGTTGACATTATAGCCATTGACTATGGAACTGACTAAATATTCCAATCTCAATTATAAATTTAGGAGCCAAGTAAGTGCTCGGTTGGTGGGTTCCCAGACCAAATGGACTCCATCTATTTCTCACATCTCCTTCCCCTAAGGAAGAGAGTCAAGATGGTATCTCAGGTCTTTGAGCATCAGTGTCAACTAAGATCCTGTAACTAACAGTCCCTTTGTTTAACCTGGGGACAGGACACAGCCTGTGAACAGTTGCCCACCAGGAAATGCCTCACACAAACAACAAAACAAAAGTAAATAAGTTATTACAAATTAGGAATACATAACAAATATCAAGAGAATGGTACTAGCCAGGCGCAGTGGGTCACACCTGTAATCCCAGCACTTTGGGAGGCTGAGGCATGTGGATCACAAGGTCAGGAGTTTCAGACTAGCCTGGCCAATACAGTGAAACCCCATCTCTACTAAAAATACAAAAATTAGCTAGGCCTGGTGGCAGGCCGTAGTCCCCAGCTACTTGGGAGGCTGAGGCAGGAGAATCACTTGAACCCAGGAGGCAGAGGTTGCAGTGAGCTGAGATGGAGCACTGCACTCCAGCCTGGGCAACAGAGCAAGATTCTGTCTCAAAACAAACAAACAAACAAACAAACAAACAAACAAACAAACAAACAGAATGGCACCGATAGAGATGGCTACCGGAACTGGCAGGAGAACATCAGAGCTGAAGACTATTACCCTAAAATCTACATAAATACAGCATATTCTTGAAGTGGATTCTTTGGGAATTTACATGTAAAAAGAAATCTACTAATAATTAGTAGTAGTACGTTGTTATTTTTATTTCTGAAACAAACAGCCCCAACTCCCTATCAAAAGAATCCCAGGTATTTCCATCAAAACAAACAAATAACTCATTGGCACTTAGCAATCTTGAATTGACAAGCACAGATCCAGGAGAAATATGGCTATGAGCAGATGACAAGAAGGTATCATCTATAGTTTACTTTTATCCTTAAGTGTGTTACCCTTGACAGTTTTAATAAATATTCGCTCTAAGTTATAGAGCTTTGTGCTGTTTGGGACTTAAATTGGCTCTCTGAAAATGGAATATATGCCAATTCTCAGTGTTCTCATGGCTTGCAAGTGAAACAGATGAACAATATTATGTGTCATGTTGGTTTCTGCTTGATAATGATAAATGTTGGTGTTTCCTCAAAAATTAATTTGCTCCACATGTTGGTTTCTGAAAGACTGAAATAGTGGATCACTTTTGGAAATGGCATCAACAACATTTTATAATCTTCATATTGATTAGCACCTTTGATTGATATGTATTACTAATGTTTGTATACACGAGTGTATACATTATACATTTCAAGATCTATGTGCAGAATAAAAAGCCCATGTTTATTTTCAAATAGACGGCTTTCATGACTCTCATGACTCTCAGCTCTGGCTTCAGCTGAGCTGATAAGTGGCCCAGTACAAGTTGGTTCTGTTGCTCTGGAAGATGTTTCACAGTAGCAAGGGCCCTTGGTATTGGAAGATACATCAAAGATCATCAGAACATCCCAAACCTGACAGCACATTTATGAGATTCACTGGGGAGATTAAAACTACATATATCTAAGCCCCTATTTTGGTCTAGTAATTCAAAATATCTGGATGAGGGATTTGAAAAACCTCAGGCAGATCTAAGAATTGCATAATCCAATCACCTTCATGATTTTGTTAAGTCTTCAGATTTAGAGTCAAAAGTAAGCAATTCTTGTTAAAAACCCATTATCTTGAAAGTCTGGTTGTTGAACCGTTTTTGAATGTATCTGCATGGATAAACTAGACTCTTCAGTTTTTATCTGACAGGACATCATGTCCTATTGTCCTCAATATCCTTCCACAGCAGCCTCCTCTGAGCCTGCTCAGACAAGAGCAGAACACATTTTTGTCAAATGAATTAATAAACTTGGATTTCAGATCTTTTATTGTCAAAGAGGGAAAAAACGTCATTCAGAAGAGAAGGATCAGAGCCTTATTTTTTTTCTTGTACCCGAACAATGGTACTGTAAAAAAGTTAGATCAGAACAAAACTATTTATATTAGATCAGAACAAAAACTGTTTTAATGATTTAAGAGCATATACTGGGTTTCTCACCCTTGTGTAGGAATTAGGAAGTCCTTCATTGCTATCTGCTGGAATCAGTACTGTATTAACTCCAAATAGGCATAATTTACTGAAGCTCCTCACCTTCCAACAGCTTATATGGCTAATTCTGCTGGCACTCGCATTTGCTGTAGACCCAAGACTAAATGCCAGATGCCACCAGGCTGCAGTGTGGTGTGTGGGGTGGCAGGAATAAGGAGGCATGGATTTCAGCTGGGTCTGCCTCTCCCCAGCCATGTGATTCATTTTCAGCTGCATCTCTTCTTTGGCCCCCCCAGATTACACTTCTGGTGTAAAATTTGGGTGCTTTGATAGTGAATTATTCTGATCCTTAAACTCAAAGTGCATCATCCCTTCCCAATTGCCTGATGGGAGAGCAAATCTGAGAGGGAAGCAGGCTCAGCACCCTGTGATTGCGATTATGAGGGTGCCCCTACACATGTGCCTACGGGTGTGATGCTGGAGATACAAGGGGGCCTGAGATGCACAAAGACTAATTTGTGCATGTAACAAAAAAGTCTAGTTTTTTTTAGAACAGTTAAAGTTCAAAGCAAAGTAGAGCAGAAGGTACAGAGAGTTCCCATACGCCCTCAGTCCTTGCAAATGCACAGCCTCCCATACTATCCACGCCTCCACAAAGTGGTACATTTGTTACAACTTATGAACCTACATTAACAAACATAATTATCTGTTGGCCTTTTGACTAAGATCAAGTGTAGCATCCTATTTTTATGAGAAGTTGTTTGGACCCATCTATCTCTGCAACTAACTCATCTATCTCTCCAAGTAACCCTCTAGTTACTTACACACAGACCAGAGTTCCTTCTCTAGAAACGAACTCTGTTTCTGATTTGGTAGCTCTGATAGGACCAAGCCAGTGGTGATAAGCTCTGGATTCATGGTTTCTTGGCCAAGTATTCCTTCCCTCCTGGAGCTCAAGAGCAAAGCAGAAGCTGTTTTTCAGAAGGTGTCTAATTCTTCATTGCATATATCAGAGCCCTGCTCCAGACCTCCAGGGCCTGTGTTGTCACTCTATGTTGCTTTTATATAGAGAGTTATAAAGTCGATTTACTCCTCCTACCTAGAATGTTTTGAGGGGACACTGAGGAGATCATCTACCTTTCCTGCATTTCCTTTCCCTAACATATTAGACTGGCGTGTAAATTTCCAACATTATTAGGCATCAATTTTACCTTAAGATTTTGTCTCCAAAAAAATTGCAAATATCCCTTGGGAAGAGTAACACCTCACAATAAGTAAACTATTAGCAATATCACATTTGCATAGGTTTTTACAGTTTATAAATCAATTTCAGCCATGTTAATGCTTAACTTACATAATAGCATAAAACACAGCAACTCTAAGGTGATGGTGGAGATGGGAATGAAGAATTGTTGTGTGCTAGACAACATTTCCTAAATGTATACAGGCACCTCGCTTAAAATCATGGACATACAGTACAGTCTTTCATTGAATTTGTAAACATTATCTCATGTATTCCTCTTGACATTTCTTTAAGGTATACATTCTACAGGTAAGGAAACCAAGGAACTGAGACTAAGTGACATCTGTGTTGATGAAAAAAGCCAAACTCTGTAAAATATTTGAAGTCCTATTCTGAGCCAAATATGAGTGACCATGGCTTGAGACACAGTCTCAAGAGGTACTGAGAACATGGGCCCAAGGTTGTTGGACTACATCTGATTTTATACATTTTAGGGGGACAGAAGTTACAGGCAGACATCAATCAATACATGTAACAATACATGTAAGGTGTACAGTGGTTTGGTCTGGAAAGGTGGGACAACTTGAAGTGGGAGTGGGGGTGGGGTTTACAGGTCATAGGTGGAGTCAAAGATTTTCTGATTGGCAAGTGGTTGAAAGACTTCAGTTATTGTCTGAAAATGTGGAATCAATAGAAAGGAGTGTCTGGGTTAAGATATGGGATTGTGGAGATCAAGGTTCTTGTTATATAAATGAAGCTTCCAGGGAGCAGGCTTCAGACAGAATAGATAGTAAATGTCTCTCACCAGAATTTAAAGGTGCCAGACTCTTAGTTAAACCGCTCCTGGATTAGGAAAAGACCTAGAAAGGGAAGGGGATTTTCTACAGAATGTAGATTTTCCCCACAAGAGGCAGCTTTGCAGGGCTATTTCAAAATATGTCAAAGAAATACATTTTGGGATAAAATACTTTGATACTTTCAGGGCCTGCTGTTTGTCATTTGATGCTACGCTAGAGTTAGGTTGGAATTTGCTATCTGATTCTACAAAGAGTCTGTTATGTCAATCTTAAGATCTCTGTTTTGCTCTTAATGCTGGTCGGTTCTGTCTGAATTCCAAAGGGAGGAGAAAATAATGAGCATGTCCAACTCCCCTTCCCATCATGGCCTGAACTAATGTTTTAGGTTTCTTCGAAATCCCCTTGGCGGAGAGGAGGCATCCATTCAGTTGGTTGTGGGGCTTAGAATTTTTTTTTTTTTTTGCGGGTAGAGGAGTTTACACCTGGATAGTAATCAGAGGATTAAGTCCAAGCCTTTCTGGAGGGCAGAGTTTGAGAGCTTGGAGAGTGGAGGGGACACGGGCTCTGGTTGTCTTCCAGAGGCCAGGGACCAAGGAGTGGGAGGGGGTGTGAATAACGGAGTAGAAGAAGTTACTGGCTTGTTTCCTGCATGCTTTCGTCCTTTTGGATTTCTGCTGTTATATAAGGGTGTAAGGTGGGGCTGGACCCTTGAGGGATGGTTCTCTTAGATCTACTCCATCCTATCTTTTACCTAACACAGCAGAAGATTATTAGAGACATTGAAGAAAAAATCCATGCTATTTCCAGTTTTAGAAGGGTGAGTCTTTTCCTGTTTTCTCAATATACGTGAAATATTATGATCCAAACCAAATGCACCTGAGCTCTTAGCTTTGAATATGCTGGGATAACCTAGGAAGTGTTGCCTCTTCCTTGGGCTGGGAGACCCAATGGTATCATGAGGGTAAAGGAAGCTCTTTCTTGCACCATAGCTTGGCAGAAAGAAGGACTGTGCTTGACTTGAGTCATACGCACATAAATGTCTTGGCAGAAGTATGTTTTATATGCCCAATACCCTTGCCTCTGGACCTTCACCAAACTACACATCAAAAGGGGGACCTGCCACAGGTTTCTGTTGCCCTGGAGTCCTGAAGTGTGAGCTTTTTACCTGTCTCTTTGAGCACACTTTGTTTTTTTTCTCAATTCTCCTGGCTCCTGCCTTTTTTGTTCTTTTTCTTTCCTTTTTTTCATTTATTTTTTATTTATTGAGACGGAGTCTCTGTCACCCAAGCTGGAGTGCAGTGGTGTAATCTCAGCTGACTGCAACCTCTGCCTCCTGGGTTCAAGCAATTCTCCTGCCTCAGCCTCCTGAGTGGCTGGGATTACAGGCACCCGCCACCACGCCTGGCTAATATTTGTATTTTTACTAGAGATGGAGTTTAGCTATGTTGCCCAGGCTGGTCTCGAACTCCTGACCTCAGGTGATCCGCCTGCCTCAGCCTCCCAAAGTGCTGGGATTTCAGGTGTGAGCCACCACATCTGGCCGTTCTTTTTCTCTTTTCCTTTAGGCAGATTAGGGATCCCCAAGAGGGGATCTGCTGGGAAAGGAGGAAAAGAATGGAAATAAAAGAAAATCTTGAATTGCTTTGAGGGAAGTTCTAGGTCATCCTTTTAGGCCAAAATCAATATGTAATCACCTATGACTTCTGCTTTCTTGAAATTTACCCCTGCCTTTAAAAACCCTTGCCTGCTAGCCACTGGGGAGGTTGTGACTTGCACGTTAACTGCTTGATCCTCCTTGCTTGGCGTCCTGCAAATAAATGCCTTCCTTACTCAAGTGCAAACCTTGATGGGGATATCTGGTCTTACTACTCTCAGCAAGCAGACCCCAGTTTTGTTGGATAACACTATAATTTCAAGTAAGGAAAAAAAGGAAGCATTTGAGAGGGGAGAGAAGGTTGGTGCAGAGACGAGCGGGAGTGGGGATGGTTAGAGACAAGATTTTGAGCTGGGTCATTGTTTAAGGTCCAGCTCGAGTGCCAACTCCCCACAAAAGTCACTTGTGAATGACAGCACCACTCTCTCCTCATGGTCCATGGCCGTCACTCGCACCTGTGGAGGTGGGGTGGGGGTGTGGAGGGGGCTTAATGAATTCTGTTCTACTTTAGAGTTGCTTACACACAGACAAGAATTTCTTTTCTAAATTATCAGCTATCCTAGGAAAATTTCTCATTTTAAAAACAATTTAATTATCTTTGTATCAGACACAGCAAAAAGCACCCTGAATTACTTCCAATAGTGTTGTAAAACTTTGTTCTTAGCTCAGCAGAAAACAGGGTCCTTGTCACACGACCATAAGAGATTAGGCTCACAGACACTTTGAAGGGTGAGAAGGGCAGGGTTTACCGGGTGTAAAGCGAAAAAAGAAAAAAAAGGGGGAAACAGGGAGTCTCAGAAAACCGAAAGTCCTGCTAGCTGGCTTCCCGCCTCACAGATTGAATCCCAGGTACTAACCGGGAAGAGGAGGGGCCGGGTGCTCCCCACTGCAAACGCTTAACTTCCCAAGGCTCTGCCCCAGTGTGCACTCCTCCTAGTGTGCAGGCCAGTTGGAGTTTCTCCAGCGATGCTTTTATGCTTGGCTGTCTCATTTCCCCCTCTAAAGAAGTACATCTAACTACCATTAGAATAAGGATAAGGATGAAGATGGATCTTAACTGCTTCCTGCTGACAGCGGGTGCTGTTCTGGGAAAAAGAGACCTCTCTCAGAGGCCGATCTAAGGGTCCCCAATAGAAGGGGCCATCATTCGAGGCTCCGGTTGCATGACCATTAGGAGTCTGATGGCCTGAGGGCAAAAAGAGACAAACCTGGTTATTAGAAAACGTGTATCAAAATGAAACAAGGGGAAGCGTAAGGACAGCTCAAAAATCCCAAGGCCTTTTACCAGTTTGCACAGGGAGAGGGAGGCCAAAAGCCTGACTGGTAAAAAACCTTTGCCTTTTTGCCAATATGTTGGGCTTCTGGTTTCCTTTCTGCTGAGCCCAATGCTAAATCCACCAGTATAAGGTTTGCGAAATTCACTCTTTCCGGTTGAGAGGATGCATCTGAGGGGAGTGTCCTGTAGCGTGGAGACACAGTTACATATCAGTGGAGAGAGGACAGAGGAGGAGAAAGGAAAAAAGAAGGTGTTATTTCGAAGGAGTCCCAGGGGTTCAGGATGCATTTGAAAGGAGTACAGACTGAAGATGAATGGCTACCCATCTAGAAAGAGGGGAGCAGACATCACTGGTTCCCTTCTCTTCTGAGCAAATACCTGCGGTATGTGAGGGCGGGAAGAGCACCCTCTTTCTCTCTTTCATCCTTGCATCCCTGAGTCCTGCAGACCTTGGCAGCCACCACCCATGGATGCCAAAAAGGCTTGCACCCATGAAGCAGGGAGGGCCTCAAGAACAGGAATTATCCACTCTCACCTATGTCTCCATCCCCCGCTACTGTCAGAAGCCTTGGAGTTCCCTAGATCTCATTTATGTCATGGATACTAGCATGACCTTTATGCATGAAATGGGAGGCTTGGCTTAATCAGTAGGAATTAGCCATGTTCACCTGCTCTGTGCCTTTTAACCTCTGTTATTGTCTACCTCTGGATCCCTTAGATTCAGTTTTGTTTCCTAGGGCTTTGATCTGAAGCTTGGAATAGAGTTTGGGACACAAATGTGTTTTGGAGGGGTTGCATGGACTCCTTATCACAGGCTGAATGCTAAGGTGAAGCAGTGGAATTGTATCTTCCTTCAACAAGGAAAGGAGAGGAAAGAATGCCTTGTGACACACCTAGATAACTGGTGGCTATAGTTATGCTTGTTAAGATTGGGTGCATGGGGCTTGGCTTTGGTTAGCTCCCTGGGTCTTACTTTCCCCTAAAGGAAACCTCTGGGTGATGGGCATCCTATTTATTCCCATCACCTGGCAGGATTTACAGGATAATTGCTCAGAACTAGAATATTGATCCAGATTTTTACAATAGGACTATAGTAAATATGTGTTGAACCAACACAAGTAGGTAAGGTGAGATGGTTTCAGCCTGCAGCTTGTATCACAAAGAACCCTCCCAGTTTAAAGAGAAACAAGAGATGGGAAGAGTTGCTGCTTGGGATCTTCTTGGGGGAAAGGGAAGTTACCCAGGGAATGGTGCTAAAAAAAGGTCTTTACCGGAAGAAATTCAACCTCAGAAAGTAATGGATAGTAAATTTAGGAGTGAGTGAGGTTCAAATTATAAATGAATACATATCTTTAGATGTTCATCTATTTATTTAATTCATCAAATTGAAATTTGCAGAATAAATCTAAACTCACAGCAATAGTTCAAAGGAAGAATAGCAATTAAAATGCAAAGAACCAACTGGCTATATTGAATTTATATAAATGAATGACATTTATCCAAATTCTGAATAAATATTAATGTTGAAAATCATGTGGCACAGGCCCCAGCTACATTGTGTAGCATTTAATGATCACCCCCAGCTCTCCTGGTCTAGATTATGTATTTGGTTCTTCCTGTCAGTCACGTGGGCATTATCCTTGTGGCATGTGCCGTAGGTAATACAGACTGGTTGCATTGAAATTGGAAGGGTAGTAGATAATCCAGTTAACCCTGATGTTCTTAAATGTTATACCGTTCTTTATCTTGAGTCTTTGCAATTCAAATTGAATTGAAGGTAAAGGCTGTATCTATTAATAATAGAAACACTGGACTCATTTGACTCGCAAAAAAGTGAAAACTGAGCTCCTTTAGAAATTCACACTCATAATCATAATTTTCTGCAGCTAAAAACCATTAGTAATAATGCTGGCATCAATTGCAGAGGTCGTCTATTTTCAAATGTAATTACCAGAATAAATTGAGTGTTCACAATCTGCTCACTAGAGGGAGTTAAACACCAAAGAGCCACCTTTTCAAGGACGGTTGAGCTGGATCTAAGGCAGCAAATCCCACCAAGTCTTTAGGAGGCTAGATGTCAGACTTGCTGTGACCGAGCCGTCTTTTCACAGATTTCAAAAAAGAATGCCTTAGTAGTATATTTAACAAATCAGAGTAATTTTAAATTGTTTTTCTAATTTAAAATAAATGTTTACTATAGGAAGATAAAGTTCCTTAAAATATGAAGAAAATTTAATTCCATCTATAACCAAGCTGAATTTATATTGTGTTTAACTATATGGACCTACTGGACAACAAAACCCACAATTTCATATGATTTAACATACCATTTTGGTATCGATCTCTTTTTCCTATGCATATACAGTGGTAAGAATTTGCTTTTTCATTGAACACTATAGAGAGATTGTGAATTAAATATTTATGTATGAATATATTACTTACTAGTTTGCATCATTCAAAGTCCTCCAAATTGTATTTAAAATTGCTTAGTCTTTTTTGCCTGTAACTTTTTAAGCTACTTAACAGCAATAAAAAGGCAACATTAAATCGGAGTGACTACTCTTGTGTTAAGCATTATGTATAACAGAAAATTAAAAAGTTCCTTGATTTCAAGGCATTTATAATCTCATTGGGCAAAGGAGATTAGTGTTGCCTGAATAAGTAAACGTGAAACACATAAAATACCAGTATAAAGTGGTCTTATATTCAGTTATAGATTCTAAGTGCTACAGAAACTCAGAGAAGAAAGAAATCAAGATTATCTGAAATTTTTTTTTTTTTGAGACAGAGTCTCGCTCTGTCGCCCAGGCTGGAGTGCAGTGGCCGGATCTCAGCTCACTGCAAGCTCCGCCTCCTGGGTTCCCGCCATTCTCCTGCCTCAGGCTCCCGAGTAGCTGGGACTACAGGCGCCCGCCACCTCGCCCGGCTAGTTTTTTTTTTTTTTGTATTTTTTAGTAGAGACGGGGTTTCACCGTGTTAGCCAGGATGGTCTCGATCTCCTGACCTCGTGATCCGCCCATCTCGGCCTCCCAAAGTGCTGGGATTACAGGCTTGAGCCACCGAGCCCGGCCGATTATCTGAAATTTTCAACAGAATTCCTGGAAGAAGCAAAATTTAGAATGCAGTTCTAAGAAGGCAGGCACCGGGTCTAACTTTCTCCTTGCTGCATTCCCAGGGTCCAGGGTAAGGCATGGAATGCAGCTGGTTTTAAAGAAATGTGTTACTGCCTGTTGTGTGTGAAGAAGGTGCTGCTGGCCTCTAGATGAAGACATGTCATTGGAGATATTTTCCAGTAGTGCTAGGAGGCCACTCACTGTTGCATGGGGTTTTCCTATTGTTTTTTATTAGCGGGATAGTTAGGTTCTGGAACACTGTCTAGGGTCACAGATCAGAGTGAAGGGTGAACCGACTCTTACTGGCTTTGAACTTTTAACTTGCCCTTCATAGGCAGGGAATAAGCTAATCTGCCATAGATAATATATAAAATATGTTAGCCGACAGTGTGTCATGTCTGGAAATGAGGATAAAATGTGAAGTGTGAGAGGATATATATGTATGTATATATATATACACACATATACATATATATATATCTACATACATATATATATATGTATACATACATATAATTTTTCCTTGTAAGATCCCAAATAAAAGCAAAAAGTAATAAATAAAGAGAACTTTTAGAGACTGGGAAGATGTATGGTTATGGATTTTTTTCTACTTGTATTCCTTTTAAAATTCTAACACAAAATCCTGTTCTGAATAAAGTGGAAAACAATAATGAAAATTACAAAGCAGGGTCAGCCAGTCATTTAAAATGCCTTTCAGAATTTGAAACCCGATCCTAGTTTTAATTTTTTCATGCTATGTGATCGGTGCTGGCTTTAGGCCATGCGTCCTTTTAAGCTGCAAACCTCTTTCCAGGCAGAACATTGTCGGAGGTTATTAGAGCTGCCACTTCCCTCAGCACTTGAGTCTCATGGGGTCAGCTCTTTTCCATGGGTCTGGGGCCTATGTAAAGAACTTACGTTTAATGCATTTAACTTTTGTGACCAGGTAACCACATTTCCCAGCTTTATGACGTATGCAAAATATGGAACAAGGTTTATCCAAGATATAAAATCTGACCACAGTTTTATGTATTGTATACCAAAAGCTAAAGCAGTTTAAACATTTAACATTAGTATTGAACAGGACATTAGGAACCACAATCTCCTATCGGATTAAATATTAATTACAGTGACGATAGAAAACAAGGACACACTGAAACGTCCTGAAATGTCAATGGAGCTTATTGTTGTACAATAAAACACTGTTTTGAGAGCTGGGTTTTGTGTGGCAGTGGCTACTAATTAACTCCAGGTCCATTGCTGAGTGACTTCCATTTCTGGCCTTCGTTTCCTTATCTGTAAAATGGGTAGGTTGAAATAGGTTATCTAAGATTCTTTCTTGCTATGAAACTGTGTGTTTTATGCATCAAAGCTTGTTCAATATATTTTAGGTATGAATGATTCTGAAACCATCTTTGTATATTAGCCTTGAAAAAAGAAAAAGTTTCTGGTTGAGAAAAAATGCACAATTTATTTTTCACCTATGCTTCTACTTAAAAACTGTGTGTCACTAAAAATCAATTGAAAGGCAGCTTACAGAACAGGAAAGAATATCTACAAATTGTTTATCTGACAAGGAATTGATATCCCAAACATATAAGGAATGAAAACAACTCAACAGCAAAAAACAAAATAAACAGATTTAAAAATGAGAACCTGAATAGACATTTCTCAAAAGAAAATACACAAGTGGCCAACAGGTATATGAAAAGGTACTCAACATCACTAATCATTAGAGAAACATGATTCAAACTCCCAGTGGGCTATCGCTTCACACCTATTAGGATGGCTATTATCTAAAGGACAAAACAAGTGAAGCTGTGGAGAAAAGGGAGCCTTTGAACATTGGGGTGGGAACATAAATTGGTACACCCACTAAGGAAAAATTGTATGGAGATTCCTCAAAAACTTAAAAATAAGCCAGGGGCAGTGGCTCAGGCCGTAATCCTAGCATTTTGGGAGGCCTAGTTGGGAGGATCACTTGAGTCCAGGAGTTCCAGGCCAGCCCGAGCAACATGGCAAGACCCCATCTCCACCAAGAAAAAACAAAATTAGCTGGATGTGGTGGTGTGAGCCTGTTCTTCCAGCTACTTGGCAGGCTGAGGTGGGAGGATCCTTTGAGCCTGGGAGGTTGAGGCTGCAGTGAATGGTATTTACACCACGGCACTCCAGCCTGGGTGACAGAGTGAGACCATGCCTCAAAAAACAAAAATAAATAAAAATAAAAAATAAAAATAAATAAAAACAGAATTAGCATATAAGCCAGGAATCCCACTTCCGGGTGGTATATCCAAAGGAATAAAATCAGTATCTCAAAGACATATTGGCGCACACACGTTCATTGCAGCATTATTCATAATAGCCAAGATATGGAAACAACCTAAGTGTTCATCAACAGATGAGTGGATTAAAAATGTGGTTTGTGTGTATGTGTGTGTGTGTGTGTGTGTGTGTGTGTGTGTATTCAGCCTAAGGAAATCTTACCATTTTTGACAACATGGATTAACCTGGAAGGACATTATGCTAAGTGAAATAAGCTAGAGACAGAAAGACAAATATTGCATGATCTTACTTTTACATGGAATCTAAAAATGCTAAACTCAGAGAGTGGAATGGTCATTGCTGGGAGCTGGAAGATGGGTGGGGAAATTGGGAAATAATGATGAAAATGTATGAAGGTTCAGTTACACGGGATGAAGACGTTCTGGCGATCTAATGTACAGTATGCTGACTATAATGAATAATATTCTATTTTATACTTGAAATTTGCTAAGAGTGTTTATCTTAAGTGTTGCCACCACACATACACAAAATGCTAATTATGTATGATAATGGGTATGTGAATTAGCTTGATTGTGGTAATCATTTTACAATGTATGATATATGTCAGAAAGTCACATTGCACACCTTAAATATATACTATTTTTATTTGTCAAGTATGCCTCAATAAAACTGGGGAAAAATCAATATAATTTCTAACATTTTGTACCTTTGACTCAAAAACAACTAATTATTTTCTGCTTTTCAGGTTTATTTTAGTGGATATGCAACTTAGAGCATCATGCATCTATCTTATCTGTATTACAGTTTGTTAATTTGAAAAACTCTCTGAATAAATTTGGTGAGGAGGTTGGCATGGGCCATTTTAAGTTTAAGATGGTGGCAGAACATTGCAGTTGAAATGCAGTGAAGACAATGAGAAATAAGAAACAAGGAGCAAACATTTTACATTTTATTTGAATTAGCTGTTTGGGACTTTTTCAGCAGCCAACACAATAATAGGGGAAATAAAATGCTGTTGCTAAGCCAAAGCCTCTCCATATTCATATTACTTATCTGCAAGTGTGTGGTTTTCGTTCTGCCCTGAATAAGAGAGAGCATGGAGAGTTCTTCATTTGATGTTTGTTTATGAGTGTGATGTCATATTTCTCTGACCAGGAATATTGCTGGATTAAATTTTCTTGACTTAAGGATCGCAAGGTCTATAATGTATATATGCATGTGTGGGAGGGAGAGAATCTAAATACATACCTAATGTGAGACTTCTGCAGATGTCAGTTATCTTAGAATTGCATTACACCTATTTTTGTTCTTCCTAAACTTACACTCCAGCTTTTATTTTTTTGTCCTGATGAGTTCTCTTCTTTGGATTTTACCTGAGTAGACAAGCATAAAATGAAGTTCACACTGCATTTTACTAATGTCAGGAATTCTTGCAGCTCGATGTTACCTATTAGTAACAGTCCCCACTCTAGGGACTGGCAGTGGATGCTCTGTACACCACCCAGGACCCCTTTGTTCCACCAGCTGCCCTGAGTGCTGCATGCTTACTGTTCGTAGCTGAGTCCTTCCTCAGGCACTGCTCTTGGCCAAAAGGGGTGGTCTTGGCTCAGTTTCTATCCCCTCCTGATTATGATCCACTTGACTGGTCAGTGTGGAGGCACAAAGGCCTCGTTCCCTTGCCTCAGGTTTGGACAACTCTGAGGGGCCGTCCCACTTCTATGGCTTTCCATGCAATTCATGGGAGCTCAGCCAAGATCTTGGTCACTGCCAATCATCATTCACCCTTTTCCTCTCTACTCAGTCCCGCTTTCTTTTCTACCTCAGAGGTATTGTTCCCCAGAGCCCTTCCCAGTAAGCCCCCTTGCAGACTAATCTCAGCCGAAGCCTCTGTTTTGCAGGGACAGACCAAAGACAAAACCCTTTTCCCATTTAATGTTGTAAGCATCTTCTCTAATGTCTACACTGGATCCCTAGTAAGATGAACTCTTCTGAAAAAAGAAGTGTTAGATGCCCAGAATCTTAATCCATTACATTGTTTGTATTTTTCACTCTGTGTCTAGTATCTTAAAAAAAAAAAAAAGAATACATAGGTGTAATTTTATAATTCTGGGTAAAAATTACTCCTTTTACTTATTGCAAGTATCTTTAAAACCTCATTCCCGGGCCGAGCGCCGTGGCTCATGCCTGTAATCCCAGCACTTTGTGAGGCCAAGGCGGGTAGATCACGAGGTCAGGAGTTCAAGACCAGCCTGGCCAAAATGGTGAAACCATGTCTCTACTAAAAATACACAAAAATTAGTCAGGTGTGGTGGCAGGCACCTGTAATTCCAGCTATTTGGGAGGCTGAGGCAGAGAATTGCTTGAACCCGGGAGATGGAGGTTGCAGTGAGCCGAGATCATGCCACTGTACTCCAGCCTGGGCAACAGAACAAGTCTCCATCTCAAAAACAAAAAGCAAGCAAACAAACAAACAAAAAAAACACAGAAAAGAAAACCCTCATTCCCTCTTTTGATATCATATTGGACCAGTCTTTAAACAATTACAAGATACTGCTCAGTATAATAATCCTTGTCTTTTAATTGTGTGATTTAGCTTGCTTGCCTTTCTTATCTTCATTAGAATGAAAAATTAAAATGCTTGACCTTGGTTCCATAAGAAATAATTCATGTAGCTGAACACATACGTAACTGGATTTTTGTCTTATGATTAATTATTTATTTTTTCATTGTTGTGATTCAAATGACAAACATAAAAAACAATGAAACTTTCAAAGAGATAGCCTAAGCTGGTGTTAATTAGTATCAGTTCATGTGTCCATGCCCCAGATGAAAAGCCCATTTTTCTATTTTGTAAATATTTGGAGTTTTTTAGGTCATAATTAAACTTGGCAACTTTTGTCCACCTTTTAACTAAACCAAAAAAGATATTCAACTGAGATAATTGATATCTGGCTTCTAAAGAAGATGTTGGGATTTTAGTTATTATGATCTCTTACAAGATTTAGAAATTAGCAAACAAAATGGATTTTACATCAAAATGACAGACTGAAATTTCCATTGTTGCATAAATATACCAATTGAATAGCAATTCTATTTCTCTAGTAAGTGAAAGAATGCATAACTTTGTCTTATGAAACACAGTCATGGCTAGGCAGAATTGAAATAAAGATGCATTTTAAAATTTATTTTAAACTGAAGCTCCCAAAATTTGTGTACATAGAATGTAATATTTAACACCTTTAATTTGGATTATTCCAAGCCCAAGATGTTTTAGCCCAATGTAGTTTGTATAATAGATACTTTCTTTTATCAAACGTCAGACATCTGTATGAATTGATAGTATTAGAGTCATGATGTTGAGACTAGGGTAAAGAATACTGTGTCATTAACACCCACTATGAAGGCTATATGAAAGCAGTTGCAGTTAAAGCCTGCCCTGCCAACATGAACCTAGCAAAAAGGCACCATGGTTATGGCATAGAAAAAAAGAACCAAGTGTTCCAATAGCATGTGAGACACACATACTATTTATAGAGTTCAGAGAGTAGCCTTTTAAAAGAATATTACTAGGCTTCCATAATCTTCATTGGAAGCCCATTCTATTCAATCTATACTTCCACTTGGACATTAAATATCGGGAGACTCTGGTTAGAAGTTTCAGAAAATAATCTTTATTTCTTACCTTCTCTAACCTAGGTTGATCAACGTTTTTCTCTGGGGCCAATTCCAGCTCTTCCACGTTTTACTTGTGTCTCTCAGAGTCAATGAAGAAAAGCCATACATAAATATAAATTGCATTAATGCTGATGTTTAAGGGAATAATACACCCCTTGAAAGAGCTAAATGATAATCTAATAGATGAATGAATAAATGGAAGAATCACCTAAGTATTTGTCACATTTATGAGGTGCTACATATTCATTATTAATACTTAGAGGCAGGAAATATGGCCTATGTCTGTTGTCCTGATGAAATCTGATACGTTTCCAAATTGATTTGGTTATTATTATTTCACCATGTTTTCTTTGGTTGTAGAAAATGTTATGGGGCATAAAACAGAGAGTGAGAGCTTAGAGTCAAACAAGTTTGGGAAATGCTTTGTTAAATTGTTTGTATACTGTAGGACTTCTCAAAACCTTTGAGATAAAAATGTATTATGAGTCTTCAAGAAAGGGATATCGTGCATAGCATTGATCTAAATTATTAGATCACAAAATATTTTTTTATGTGGCCATTCATTAACATCTATCAGGAAAAGGTTTGTGATCAGTTTTGAAAATACTGACCTACAGTTTTGTTTTTTGACTATGATATTTTTGAAGCTTTCTAGCTTCGTAAATGGAATCCAAAACTTTATTTTTTCCAGTGCATTGAAAATTACTATAATGTGCAAATGATTTGTACTTCTTTCAGTTTCTTCTATAAGATGAGCCAGACAACATAAGCTGTCCTGCACTTGAAGATTGATGAGAATTATATCTTGAGCAACACAACTTTCTTAAGCAAAATGTATTTATCTGTGTTTGACTTTTTAACCAGCAAACAAGCAATGGAGAGAATGCAAAGATTCATGGATTCACTTACAGATTCATGCACTCAAGGATTCGTGGTGGTGTGAGTGTTTCGAGCTTTCTGGCACTGTCCTTGTTTCTCATGCAGGTATGTTGCTGCCTGGTGGTCTCAGTAGTCCACATGGAGGAAAGGGTCTACTGTGTTGAAGAAGCTGCCCCTGGCAGCTGACTGCCGGATAACACCTTATGTGCTGGGGGAATGTAGGTGGGTACAGATCAGCACATAGGGGTCTATACTAAAAAAGGACACATTTCAATTTTAAACCATGTTACCATCTTCTTGGTACCAGATTTACAAATTTTGGAGTACAACTTAGTAACACTGAGGCATCTAGCATCTATAGAGCATCTTATAATATAACCCAATTTGAAATATTTTACCGTAATGTTGTACCTGCTCAACGTTATGATGAAACAGGCCTGGCCATGGTCTACTACAATAAGGTTATTGATCTATGTTTCTACCTTTCTACTTATTCTTGGGTCACCTTAAAAAATTTATCTGGGCCAGGCACAGTGGCTCGTGCCTGTAATCCCATCACTTTGGGAGGCTAAGGCAGGCAGATCATTTGAGCTCAGGAGTTCAAGACTGGCCTGGGCAACATGGTGAAACCTCATCTCTACAATTACAGAAAAAAAAAAAAAGGTAAAAAAAGATAAAAAGAAAATTTATTCTTCTGTATGAAATTACCTATTTTATCACCTTAAAAAAATCTTACTTCTCAACGTAGTATGAGACACAGAAATCATGTCTTTTTATCTTTCCATCCCCAGTCACCAGCACATTGCCTTGTACTGGGTAGACATTTACAAAAGTAGTGGAGTGAGGGAATCATATTTGTAGACAGAGTTGTCATTTTCTGTACTGTCAACCTGCACAGGTTAGTAGTAACTATCATTTATTGAGTGCCAAACATTTTTGCCAATGCTCACCATATATTGTTCCTAATTTTTACAATGATCTCGTAAGAATATTCTTGTCTTCATTTAACGGAAGAAAAAACAAAACTTAATCAGTTAGAAAAGGTTATATGTTGATTTTCTTTCTTTGGAAGCTTTGTAGCCATATATTTCTAATAAACTGGATTATTGGTTCTCTCTGATTCCGAGTCCCTCCCACTTCCCATACTAGGATACTACCATGTGTCTCACGGAAATAAGATAACCATGTAAGATATGTTATCACTGATTTATTCAATAAATGTATACCAAGTGCCTCCTTTAGGGCCAATAATCTGCTGAATGCTGTGAGTGGGAACATACAGAATGAAAATAACCTTAATAGTAGCAAACACTTATTGGGGGTTTACTATGTGCCAGATACTACTCTAAGAACATTATTTGCAATAACTTAATCTTCTAAAATATGTATTTTTATTGTCCTTCTTTTATAATGCAGGAGAGAGGGGCACAGGATTTCTGTGTAATTTACCCAAGGCCACACAGCTATTAAGTGGCAGAGCCGTTACTGAAACCCAAGACATCTGACTTCAAAGGTGAACTGCCTCTTGTACTCAGTCCCTTATGCCAATGAGTTTATAGCCTAATTTGAAAGCAAACCAGAAACACACCATATATAGATTTCAGAATGCCCATACAATTTTGAAAACATATAAACTTCATACCAAAGGATTCAAGATAGGAAAATATTTTCATGAATCCCACATGCTATTTTCATGAGCTTCAATGTGATTTTATAGCTAATTAAGATCAGTTAACTTCTTTAACTACAAATCTTTGTTTAGGTAATTTTTGTGTCATATTTTGATTAAAATTCTTTAGATAATAAAAAAAAACTCCTCTCATGAATATTTCTACCATTACTAATCTCAAAAAGACAAGGACCAAGAAGATCATATATAAGCCTCTGAATATCTTTGGTGAAATGCATTTGGCTCATTTAGGCATAGTTATTCCCAAAATAGCCTAGATGGGCTGGATGGAATTTATTGCATTACTAATGTTCCAAAGGCAGGTTTCCCAGTAATAACTTACCCATAAAACTCTACTTTAACAAAAGGCTACTTGATAGCATAGAATAAACTGGAATGCTTTTTTATAGCCAGAGATTTCCTAACCATAAATACTTCCATTCCTCTAAGCAAATGGGTCAGAAATATTTATGAGGTGCCCTGCATTTTTATCACCTCTGCAATGGAATGCAGCAATTTCATCATGATCACATTCTATCTCTACCCTTACTCTATACTGTTGATGGACTCCTTAGCATATCATAAGCAGTCCATTAGTGAGAGGAACTTGGGAATTTAGAAAGGAATGAAGGGAAATACGGAATAGAAGTTGTTGAATCTGGTTGTAGTTGATCTATTCAACGCTATTCATTGCTAAACTAAATCCAATTGTTAATTTCAGAACTATGTCAATATAGTTGGTTAAAAAGGTGGTTGCCTGGTAATTAGATTTACGCTCTGATGGTATTAAATTTTATTTTTCTTCCTTTTAGAAATAAACATTCATTTGGATCTGGAAATGCCAGATTGCTGACATTAGGGATATGACGCAAGACTCACTGTTTATACGTTAGCCTTTTGTTTCTTTTTTCTTTTTTTAAAGAAGGAGGCACATGGAAGTAATTGCTTTAAAAATAACTCTAAAGATGTCAAAAGGTCAAAATACTTACGACATTATTCTGTTGGTTATGGTTGCTGTTTTGTCTCTCTTCCTTGTAAGAACAGTATGTAAAAAGCCACTATCTAATTGCACATTAATTTTACAAAAATTGTTATTTTGCTGTTTGTGTAAAATGCTGCATGCTTTATATTTAAAAATTTGAGCAATTAAAATTTACAAAGAAGAAATGTTTAAATTAGATAAGAAACATAAGTTATGTTAGCTAATATAGATAAGAGTTTGAAAACACAAAATATGAAATAAACATCAAATGATATATATACTTGTATTTTAAACATAATGCTCAAAAATCTGGTTATCGTATTATCATATTTCATTTTAGTAATACATGTATTGTTCAAAATAAAATTTGCAGGTGACCTCATATTAAATGTTAGTTTCAGATTCTAGTTCCTATTTTTTTGAAAAAGACAATATTGGTTTGCACTAACGAACATTTTTTGGTATTAAGTAATAGTTAATTTATTGTTATTGAGCACCTGTGAGCAAAGCATTTTGTTAGACACAAAGATAACTAAGACATAGTGGCAGAGACTGGGTAGACACTCATCAAACTTGTTTCCCCATTTTGGACACACAGCTAGACTACATTTCCTCACCTCCCTTGGCATTAGATACAGGCATGTGACTGACTTGTGAACAATGGAATGTGGGTAGAATTGATACCACCTTCAGGAAGAGCCCAAAAGGTCTCCCATGCGTTGCTCTAAAGGCCCCTTTTCTTTCTTGGTTCCGGAAAGATCTGGTGGAAAATTCTGAAGCCCTATGGTTGGTTGTGGGGCCCACTGGATAGATAAAACCTAGATTCCTGTATGCATATAAGGAGCAGAGACCCCCCCCCCGTCAACCCACATAGGATTATTACAAGGGTAATAAACTTACGGTGTGTTAAGTCACGGAGATGGTAGGGTTGTTTGTGTTCTACAGCTTGTATTTTACCAACATCAGGGTTTCTCAACCTTAGCACTACTGACGTATTGGGCTAGGTATATCCTTGTAGTGGGGGCTGTCCTGTGCATTGTAGGATGCTGAGCTGCTTCCCTGGCCTGTATTCAACAGATGCCAATTGCACTGCCTTCCCCAGCCATGACAATCAAAAATGTCTCCAGACATTTCAAATATCCCCTTTGGGGCAAAACCGCCACTATTTGAGGACCACTAGCCTAACTTATACAGTAATATTTACTATTTTTAAAAGTTTTATACCAGAGAGTCTCCTACTTTTTTACATAACGAGTTTCTGAAAAATCTGTTTGAAAGTCAAATGTCTGAAAGTTGAACAAGACATTTACATGTTATAAGGAGATTTGTAATACAAGCAAACCAGAAAGATTAAATTATGTAGTTACCATTGCATTCAGTAGCACATTTTGAAGATGCTGTTGTAGCAATTTTTACAAGTTTTAAAGCTTTATATCCTCCAAAGTCAAACTTACACTTGAATTAGCTTAAGTACAGTGAACCCTAGATGGAAGCTGAAGAGTTAGCATGTAAAGCACATAGAATGACTTTCATCTGTGTAACAATTTTATAAGATCTGTGCTTTTTTTTTACTACAATAAGGTGCACTGCAGTTTTCCATCTCTCACTTATCTTTTATGAAATAGGAAAAATCCTTGAAACAATTTTATAAACACTTCTGTATAGACAAAGATGGCAAGAGAGCCACAAAGGAACTGGTGGCATTTAGAAGGCTCTATTATGAGAATTGTATGAAATATGCTTGTCTGATGATGTACAAATGTCTGATTTTACTTTGGCATTTCTGGGTCTTAACCCACTTTCCCTGTGCCTACTTTCTCTCCTGCTCCACTTCTTCCTGCTTTTCCATCTCAACCTGTGGACTCGGCAGTGTGGTGTTTGGACTATTTGTCTGGCTTCAACGCTAGTACCCTCAGGTCTCTGCACCTGGCGTCTGATCTTTCATGCCAGTCACCCCAGAGGTTTAAGGTACTTTGCACTCACTCTGTGCCCCAGGTGACCACTGGCCTGGGTAGCCCCTGCTTGCTGGGAAGAAACATTACAGAGTTGGATGCTTGGTAATACAAACATAAAGAAGGCAGTATCCTTGTTTTTTTAGGAGCTTTAATCCAGTGGTAAAGAGGCAAATGCAGACACAGATAATACAATAATCCCATCAAAGGAATGAGACACTGGTGTGACTATAAGTTCAAAGTAGAAACACTGTGGTTGGAGTGTATTAAATCCAAGTGCATTCCAGAGGAGACTGGTCGAGGGAACATGCTGATTTGAGCCAGAGGTTCATATCTGATGGAGGATCCTCCTTTAAAATTCACCTGTGGGCCCTTCTACATGGCGGTTAGTGCTGAGAGTGCTGAGTGTGTGCTCCGGGCTTGGAACACACATTTATTATTAAACAATAAAAAATAAAAATCTAAAAAAGTCGTTTAACAACATCCCCCACCCCCCGCCATTTTACAAAAAAATCGCCTCTCCCCGTCAGGAGACTTTTTTTTTTCTTCCTCTTTTATAAAATAACCCGGTGAAGCAGCCGAGACCGACCCCCCACCGCCTGCAGCCCAGCAGCAGGTCCAAGAAGGAACCAAGAGACCAAGGCCTTGCCGCTGCCCGGACCCGACACCGCCACCCTCACTCCCAGCCGGCAGCCGTCCTGCAGCCACTGAGTAGTTTTCGAGTCCGGCTGATTTTTGTCCCTCTGCGCTCGCCCCCACTCCCTCCCACCGGGTCTGGCCCTGACCCCAGACCCAGGCACTCGCTCTCCTCCTGTCACGGAAAGGTCGTGGCCTGTGACCCTGCGGACAGCTGTGCGGAGATGAACCCCAGCGCCCCCAGCTACACCATGGCCTCACTCTACCTGGGAGGCCTCCACCCGGACGTGACTGAGGCCATGCTCTAGGTTCAGCATAGCCAGGCCTATCCTCTCCATCCGGGTCTGTAGGGACCTGACCACCCGCGGCTGCTTGGGCTATGCCTATGTGAACTTCCAGCAGCCGGGGGACGCGGAGTGTGCTTTGTAAATTTTGATTTTATAAAGGGCAAGCCAGTACGCATCATGTGGTCTCAGCGTGAACCGTCACTTCGCAAAAGTGGAATAGGCAATATATTCATTAAAAATCTGGACAAATCCATTGACAATAAAGCACTGTATGATACAGTTTCTGCTTTTGGTAACATCGTTTCATGTAAAGTGATTTGTGATGAAAATGGTTCCAAGGACCATGGATTTGTATGCTTTGAGATGCAGGAAGCATCTGAAAGAGCTATTGAAAAAATGAATGGGATGCTCCTAATGGTCGCAAAGTATTTGTTGGACAATTTAAGTCTCGTAAAAAATGAGAAACTGAACTTGGAGCTAGGGCAAAAGAGTTCACCAATGTTTACATCAAGAATTTTGGAGAAGACATTGATGATGAGCGCCTTAGGAATCTGTTTGGCAAGTTTGGGCCTGCCTTAAGTGTGAAAATAATGATTGATGAAAGTGGAAAATCCGCAGGATTTGGATTTGTAAGCTTTGAAAGGCATGACGATGCACAGAAAGCTGTGAATGAGATTAATGGAAATGGAGCTCAATGGAAAACAAATTTACGTTGATCGAGTTCAGAAAAATGTGGAACAGCAGACGGAACTTAAGCGCAAATTTGAACTGATGAAGCAAGATAGGATCACCAGATACTAGAGTGTTAATCTTTATGTGAAAAATCTTGATGATGAACATCTCCAGAAAAGTTTTCTCTATTTGGTACAATCACTAGTGCAAAGGTTATGATGGAGGGTGGTCGCAGCACGGGTTTGGTTTTGTATGTTTCTCCTCCCCAGAAGAAGCCACTAAAGCAGTTACAGAAATGAATGGTAGAATTGTGGCCACAAAGCCATTGTATGTAGCTTCAGCTCAGTGCAAAGGAGAGTGCCAGACTCACCTCACTAACCAGTATAGGCAAAGAATGCCAAGTGTATGAACTGTGCCCAACCCTGTAATCACCAGCACCTCCTTCAGGTTACTTCATGGCAGCTATCTCACAGTTTCAGAACTTTGCTGCATACCATCCTCCTAGCCAAATTGCTCAACTAAGACCAAGTCCTCACTGGGCTGCTCAGGGTGCCAGACGTCATCCATTCCAAAATATGCCCGGTGCTACCTGCCCAGCTGCTCCTAGACCACCATTTAGTACTATGAGACCAGCTTCTTCACAGGTTCCACGAGTCATGTCAACACAGTGTGTTGCTAACACATCAACACAAACAATGGGTCCACGTCCTGCAGCTGCAGCTGCTGCAGTTACTCCTGCTGTCTGCACCTTTACACAGTTATAAATATGCTGCGGGAGTTCGCAATCCTCAGCAACATCTTAATGCACAGCCACAAGTTACAATGCAACAGCCTGCTGTTCATGTACAATGTCAGGAACCTTTGACTGCTTCCATGTTGGCTTCTGCCCCTCCTCAAGAGGAAAAGCAAATGTTGGGTGAATGGCTGTTTCCTTTTATTCAAGCCACGCACCCTACTCTTGCTGGTAAAATCACTGGCATGTTGTTGGAGACTGATAATTCAGAACTTCTTCATAGGCTCGAGTCTCCAGAGTCACTCCGTTGTAAGGTTGATGAAGCTGTAGCTGTACTACAAGCCCATCAAGCTAAAGAGGCATATCAGAGAGCAGTTAACAGTGCCACTGGTGTTCCAACTGTTTAAAATTGATCAGGGACCACGGAAAGAAACTTGTGCTTCACTGAAGAAAAATATCTAAACATCGAAAAACTTAAATATTACGGAAAAAAATTACAAAATATAAAATAAATAAAAAAGAAAGGGAAACTTTGAACCTTATGTACTGAGAAAATGCCAGGTCTAGCAAATGTAATGTTAGTCCTAGATTACTTACTGATTTAAAAACAAAACAAAAATCCCCACAAAAATAGTAAAATATTTAAAAAAATTGATGTTTTATAGACCCTGGGAAACAGAATTTTCAGCAAGTACAAAAATTTAAAGCATTCCTCTCTTTAATTTTGTAATTCTTCACTGTGGAATGGCTCAAAATGTCAGTTCTGTTTTAAGTAACAGAATTGATAACTGAGCAAGGAAACGTAATTTGGATTACAAAATTCTTCCTCCAAAAAAACTCCTTAAACAGTGAAAAAAAAAAATTCACCTATGGGCATGGTCTCTCTTAATCATACCTACGACTATAGTACTAGAGAACATTGAAATTAAAATTCAGTCTGAACCTTTGAGAATGGTCAGTTTTGATGAATTGGTAGATTCAATAGCTCAGTCCTAGCTAAAATCATCTTCTGACATTGATAGACCAAAGACCCTTGGGCCAGACTACCTGTGTTAGAATTCCAAATCTTTCTTTTACCTCCATTGTGACTTTTGTCAGATAATTTAACCTCTTTTGCCTCAGTTTTCTTATCTGTAAAACTGGGTTAAGAAACCTTATGTGGTAGGACGTTGTGAGAATTAGATTGATGTATGTCATGTGCCTAAAACAACACCTGGCATCTAGTAAAGCTCTTGATTATTGTTGTCTCTTATTAATATTTGTTTGTGATGCAATACAGAATTAATTTATTCTTTCAAGTAATTCCCTTAGCATTGATGGTTTTATCCTTTATATAACTCACTTTCGTAATTGTGGTTCTTTTGTACAGTAACTCAGCCCCAATAAACACCTCCATCTTTTTGTTCTTCCATTAGTATGTTATTAGATTTCTGCTATTAGCATGATCTCTAGAAATGCCCATCACTCAGAAATCATTCTAGAGTTCTGAAGTGAGAAAAGCTTTAGATGACCTATCTTCTTTTCTTTTCTTTATAAAAATACATACTCTGCTATTATAGATCCCAGGCATTCATTTTATTTCTTTTGTATGCTACCTATTAAGTAAAACATTTTTTTTTTTTTTTTTTTTTAGTAAGGATACCTGCAGTTCATACAAAAACACTACTCATCCCTCGAATTTCTCTATTTACATGCTTTTCTCATAATTTTCTTGGACATGGGCAGTTTTGATTTTCCTCAGCACTTTGAGTGTGAGATATGGACAGCAAGTGCCCAAAACCTTATTACCTAGGTTAAAAGGCCTTGGGAGACATGAACAGACTTGTAGGCACCATACATCAGTCATACTGCAACTTTTACCATCTCACCGTGCAATAACCCCTTAACACTCAATACAATTGAAAAAGGATGTGGACAATATAAATATCATCTTTCTCTCCAGGCATAAAAATAACCACATTTAAAGAAAATATTTGAAAAAAAAGATGGGACTTAGGAATTAGGATTATGTATCCCAGAGACAAGATTACTATGGAAGGCTTCAAGTTTATGAGGGATTATTATGTAGAAAATAGGGACCAGCTATTCTCTATCTCTAAAGAATCCCAAAGAGATGGCTAAACCTCAGCATGAAGTAATAGGTTAAGTATGAAGAAGAATTTCTTGATGGTGAGAGTGAAATATTGAAAGTAAACTCTTCCAGGAAATACCTGGAAATCTGAAAGAACATTAAGAGCAGAATGATGATTTTCCTGGCGTATTCTCTGCATTTGAAATCTACAAAAGTCTTGTGCTTTTATGAAATGTGAAATAACATAACTACGTTTCTCACTATGCGTCTCAAACATGCTAAGGCATTGCCTATTTGTGGTACTGTGTGCCGTATCTATTTTCTATATATGGTATATAATTCATATTTTGTTTTCTTCCATGGTTCTAGTGATGCAGTTTGGGAAGAGCGTAGGCCTTGGAATCAATCATAACTTGGCAGGTATCCTAGCTCTACTATTTGGATTCAGAGATCTTGCTTCATCTCTCTGAGATTTGGTCTTCTATTATAATGGACAATAATTAAGGAATAAACTGGTCAGTGTATTTGTGTAGCAAATACAATTTTAGGGCATAGTAGTTAATACATATTAAAAATGTATTTAAAAACATATGCATATATACATGTGCCTACATTATATAAGAATACTTTATAAACAAAGCTCCAACACAGTGAACCATAATCACACCAAAAAGAAAAGCTCCAACATATAGGAAACAAAAGTCCCTGAACAGATTCATAAATGTATATCTTACATTAAAATATTTCTTCTGTAAAACATTTTACTGTGTAGTTTATTTTATTTTGAGACAGTCTTGCTTTGTCACCTAGGCTGGAGGTCAGTGATACAATCACGACTCCCTGCAGCCTCAACTTCCTGGGCTCAAACAATCCTCCCGCCTCAGTTTCTTGTGTAGCTTGGACCACTGTGGTCCAAGCTAATTTAAAAGGGTGCTGACGAGTTGATGGGTGCAGCACACCAACATGGCACAAGTATACATATGTAACAAACCTGCACGTTATGCACATGTACCCTAGAACTTAAAGTAAAATAAAAAAAAAATAATAATAAAAAAAAGAAATATTAAAAAAAAAAAAAAAGAATGTTTTGTAGGACGGGGTTTTACTATGTTGCCCACGTTGGTCTCAAACTCCTGGGCTCAAGCGATATGCCCCCATTAGCTGCTATTACAGGTATGAGCCACTGTGCTGGTGGAATCATCTTAAACAGCAAAATACCACCTGGAAATTTATTTTATTTATTTGTTTTTTTGAGATGGAGTTTTGCTCTTGTTGCCCAGGCTGGAGTGCAACAGCTCGATCTTGGCTCACTGCAACCTCTGCCTCCTGGGTTCAAGCGATTCTCCTGCCTCAATCTCCCAAGTAGCTGGGATTATAGGCTCCTGTCACCATGCCTGCCTGATTTTTCCGTATTTCTGGTAGAGATGGGGTTTTGCCATGTTGCCAGTCTGGTCTCGAACTCCTGGTCTCAGGTGATCTGCCCACCTCGGCCTCCCAAAGTGCTGGGATTACAGATGTGAGCCACTGTGCCTGGCACCACTTGGAAATTTAAAAATTCTCTTAAACAATTTCTTGATTAAAGAGAAAATCAAATTTTAAAGGTCAGAATATCTAGAAGATACCATTAATTAAAGTATTATGTGTTAGAACTCAAGCTAATGCTGTGTTCAGAGAAAAAATATATAACCCTAAATGTTTTCACAGATAAGCAAGAACAGATGAGAACAAATAAATTAAGTGTCACATTTTAAAAACTAGACAAAGAACAAGAAATTAAACCTAAGAAAAATTAAGGAAAAGAACAAATAAAAATAAAAGGAAACATTAATGAAATGTAAACAGAAAAAGCAAAAAACTAAGAAATACATTCAAGAGCTAGTTTTCAAAAATTAGTTAAAGCAGACAACCCACAGAGAGGGAGAAAATCTTCACAACTTATACAGCTGACAAAGGACTAATATCTACAAGGAACTCAAAGGAATCAGCAAGAAAAAACAAAAAAAAAACCAAACACCAAAAATCACACCAAAAAGTGGGCTAAAGACATGAATAGACAGTTCTGAAAAGAAGATATACAAATGGCCAAAAAACATATGGAAAAATGCTCAACATCACTAATAATCAGGGAAATGCAAGTCAAAACCACAATGTAATACCACCTCACTCCTGCAAGAATGGCCATAATCAAAAAATCAAAAAATAATAAGTGTTGGCATGGTTGTGGCGAAAACAGGACACTTAAGAAAATTATATATATATAATTTTGGTGTATATATATATGGTATATATACATGGTATATATATATGGTGTATATATATACGTGGTATGTGTGTGTGTATATATATCATGAAATACTACTCAGCCGTATAAAGGAATGAAATAATGGCATTTGCAGCAACCTGGATGTTATTAGAGACTATTATTATAAGTGAAATAACTCAGGAATGGAAAACCAAACATCATATGTTCTCACTCATATGTGGAAGCTAAGCTATGAGGACTCAAGAGCGTAAGAATGATACACTGGACTTTGGGGACTTGAGGGAAAAAGTGGGGATGGCAAGGGATAAAAGACTACACATTGGGTACAGTGTATGAAAAATTCGGAAATCACCACTAAAGAACTTACCCATTATGGAGAAATAGGAACACTTTTACACTGTTGGTGGGACTGTAAACTAGTTCAATGATTTTGGAAGACAGTGTGGCAATTCCTCAAGGATCTAGAACTAGAAATACCATTTGACCCAGCCATCTCATCACTAGATATATACCCAAAGGATTGTAAATCACACTGCTATAAAGACACATGCACATGTATGTTCATTGTGGCACTATTCACAATAGCAAAGACTTGGAACCAACCCAAATGTCCATCAATGATAGACTGGATTAAGAAAATGTGGCACATATACACCATGGAACACTATGCAGCCATAAAAAAGGATGCATTCTTGTCCTTTGTAGGGACATGAATGAAACTGGAAACCATCATTCTGAGCAAACTATCACAAGGACAAAAAAAACAAACACCACATGTTCTCACTCATAGGTGGGAACTGAACAATAAGAACACTTGGACACAGGAAGGGTAACATCACACACTGGGGCCTGTCGTGGGGAGGGTGTAGAGGGGAGGGATAGCATTAGGAGATATACCTAATGTAAATGATGAGTTAATGGGTGCAGCACACCAACATGGCACATGTGTACATATGTAACAAACCTGCATGTCATGCACATGTACCCTAGAACTTAAAGTATAATAAAATAAACCAAAAAACAGAAAACAAAAAAAGAACTTATCCATGTAACCAGACACCACCTGCTCCCCAAAACCTATTGAAATAAAAATAAAAACAGAGGAAAGAAAAACTGGTTAAAACAAACAAAGGACAATTACACAAAATGAGAAACAAGAATAGAGAAATTACCATAAATACAGAAGAAATGGGAATAATTGACTCTGTTCAACGAAACTGAAGTGAAGTGGAATAATTTTAGAAAAAGGTAAATTGATAAAACCATCTCAGAAGAGGAAGGTCATTTAGTATATTTAGAGATCATTGACTATAAGGAGATAGATAAAAGTTGTTAAAAGCACTAATGCCTCCCTAATGAAAGCATTCTTCTGTCAGTACAAGTTGATGCTATTATTAAAAAGGAAAAAAAGAGATATGGAAATTGGAAAGCAGGAGATAAAATTATTGTTTGTAGATAACGATTGTATATATCAAAACCCAAGAGAATCAACTGAAAAATTCCTAATGACCATAAGCAAATTTGTTATCTGTATACAAAATCCATATAACAAAGTATGATAGCATGTATACCTACCATGTACCCACAAAAATTTAAAATATAATTTAAAACATTTTAAAAAGTATGATGCGTAAAACATAATAACCATCAAAAATAATTTTAGAAGAGAATAAACTTGATAAGAAATGTGCAAAAGTTTTATGCAGAAAGTTCTGACACACGACCGAGGGACGTCAAAGAAGGCTTGACTAAATGGAAAGGCATTTCCTGTTCTTGGAAACGTAGACTGAATATCACAACATTTTACTCATTCCTAAATTAATCTCTATACTTCATGCGAGTCAGTTAGAAATAACAACAGGAGTCTTCCTCCTTCTCCTCCACTTCCTCTTCCTCCACTTCCTCCTCCTTCACCTTCTTTTCTGTGAGGGGTGGGGGTGGGGATTAAATAAATTGATTTGAAAATTCAAAAGGAAAGTTAAACATGCCAGAATAGCCAAAATCATTACAAAAATAAGAGTAATAAAAGGAACAAGGCATACAGATTTTATTACTGTATTTATTCAATTTTGTCTTTGTCGCCCAGGCTGGAGTACAGCAGCAAGAGCTCAGCTCAGTGCAACTTCCTCCTCCCAGGTTCAAGTGATTCTCCTGCCTCAGCCTCCTAAGTAGCTGAGACTGCAGGTGCACATCACCATGCCTGGCTAATTTTTGTATTTTTAGTAGAGATGGGATTTCGCCATGTTGACCAGGCTGGTCTTGACCTCCTGACATCAAGTGACCGGCCCCCTTTAGGCTTCCCAAAGTGTTGGGATTACAGGGCTGAGCCATTGCTCCTGGCCCCAGATTATAAAACATATTTTAAAGCTGAAATATTTAAAACCCAATGTTACTAGGGCATGAAAAGACAGGTCATTGGTTAAAAGCTGGCAACCCAGAGAAGTAGATTCAGTTTTATATCTTTTTTCTTAGGGTGTTTTCATATCTTTTATTTTTTTCATTTTTTATTATGCTTTAAGTTCTGGGATACATGTTCAGAACATGCAGGTTTGTTATGTAGGTATACATATGCCATGGTGGTTTGCTGCATCCATCAACTGGTCATCTACATTAGGTATTTCTCCTAACGCTATTCCTCCGCTTGCCCCTCACCCTCCGACAGGCCCCGGTGTGTGATGTTCCCCTCCCTGTGTCTATGTGTTCTTACTGTTCACTTCCCATTTATGAGTGAGAACATGTGGTGTTTGGTTTTCTGTTCCTATGTTAGTTTGCTGAGAATGATGGTTTTCAGCAGTTTTATATCTTGATAGGAGTTTGGGTTATAAAGATGTAATTTCACTTTGTGAAATTCAGTGAATATACAGTTAAGATTTGTCCGTTTCATTGTATATAGTTTCTCTTCAAAGAAAAAAATCGAAAAATAATATTGGAGTCTAATCTAATGATATGTGTACTAAAGTATTTGGAGGGAATTAAGCTGCTATCTGCAATTCATTTAGAAACAAATAAGAAAGTCAGAAAATAAGATGGCTAGAGGGCTGCATATATGAAAAATTACATAGTTATATAAAATTATCTCAACATTGCTGTATGCTTGAAATTTTTCATAATAAAATGTTGGAAAATAGACTCTAATATTTAAAGAAATTTGGTATACAATAAAGACAAAACTGCAAATCTGTAAGTTATAACATTATCTACAGAATGAGAGATTTTGTCTCCTGTTATAACAGTTTCAGGAACCCGGATGCAGATGAGAAAGGTTGGGTGTAGACTGAGTGGCCCCTGGAATGACTCTTCCAGGTTCTGTGGTGTCTCCTAGTGTTCTGACTTGTGAGGCTAAGGAGGAACTCCGGCACCCCAGCCCCTGAGAGCATTGTGCTGGGCCCCTGCTTTCCTACTAGCAGGGGCCATGTTGGCTATGAGGCGAGCACAGGTCCAGGAACTACACACACACTCAAAGGGCTAGGAGAACAAAGTAAGCCTTTTAACAAAGCACGTGTTGTGCAGGCCAAGGGCAGTTCTGTTCTTCAAGCATGGTGATTTGACTTTTTTTTGTTAAGTTGTTGTTTGTTTGTTGTTTGTTAACTTTTTTTGCTCCTTTGACTTTTTTTTTTGTTAAGTTGCTCTTTTATAGCTAACAACTTTAGGATTTAAAACAGTTTATTCAGGAGTTCTGAGTAGTTTATAAAGTGCTATTACTTAGCTATTTGTCTTCTGTGTTTTTTCAGTTACTCGACCCTAGATTTATATTTTTCAAAGACTGCACAGAATGGGTGTTGGGGAAATGTGTCATTCTGCTATTCTGTGTACAGAGTTTCAAAAAAGTGGGATCCCTGGGGACTCACCTGAGCTTCAAGCAGTAGAAACTGTCAGCATGTGGAGAGAATTAGCTAGGCTTCCTCAATATTTAAGGTGTACTTGGACTCTGATAGGTAAATTTGAGGCTGCTTTTATTTGGGGAATGGGGGTTAGAAAGAGTATATATATATTTTGGTGGCAAAAGGGAAACACTAGAAATTCAAATATATGAGAACTCTCTAGTTTTGAGAGCTCTTAGGGAGGGGCACACATTAAAGAAAACAGTTTACAGAATGTGTTCACAACTGAATTTATTTCTTTAGCATATCTTTCATTGAAAATGTCATCTTTGATGTCATCATTTTACATCTTGAATAATTTTACCATTTGAATATGGAAATGCTGATGCACAATTTCTGAGAAAAACCTTCTCTATCTTTTGGTTTACATTTACTTGATTGATAGTATTGTGGACTTTTTAAACCATATGCCTGCCTGAGAAACTAGCACTGGAAAGCTTCCAGTGACAAAGGTCACCTAGCTCTGCCACTTACATGTAGTTCTCATTGGACATTATTTCCATGAGGTGTGAGGTATACAGTTAGCAAAGGACCAGCAAGTAAGATTTTAAAGAATGTGATTATAAAAAAGGAGAAATTGTTTCAGGCAAGTTTGTAAAATCTAGTGTATGTGAGTGTTTAGGAAAGAAGCTGAAGGCGAACAGTGATAAACTGGACCCCAATCCCGATTTCAGTGGCCTTAAATCCTCTCTTTAGAATCACATTGAAAGCTTAAGGCCTCATGTGCATTTACTTGGCAACAGTTTCTGTGCTAAGTGCCTTACATATCCTGCCTCTTAATTCTAACAGAAACCTTAAAAAGTAGGTCTTTTCCATTTTACAGATAGAGAAACAGAGGCAAAGAGAGTTAAGTCATGTTAGGGTATAATTTTCAAAAGGATAAAATCATGACTCTCAGGTAAATATAAAAGGGACATATGTCCATTATTTTATTGAACTAATTAATTAATGAGGGAACAAGTAAGATGTCATAATCAGTTCAAAGAGCATATTGGCAACTTAACAAAGACATGTTAAGATAAAATTGCTGAGTTAGATGTAAAACTGGTTAATATTCAATAGGCCATCACTATTTTACATTGTCTGTTCCATTGGTTGGAAATTGTTTGCATCTCTACTGGACAAAACCCTGCAAATTAATCAGTAAATTCCTTAAGTATGAGACCTTTTAATCAAGAGTGAAAATGAGAAGAACTAATTACAGGTCTAGACAATCCTAGGGGACTTTTGCCCCATATGATATTGAAAAGATCTGTTCCCACCTTTTTTCCCTATTTCCAAGTTTGGAGAATTTTTTTTTTTTTTTTTTGACAGTAACCTGTTCTCACAAATATTAGCTAATGGAGCAGAAATTTGAACCTCAGTCTCTGTGACTCCACAGACCTTGTACTCAACCCTTTGTTATGACTCAGCAATGAGTTAGTTTGTATTTTTAAGAATGTTGGAATCTATCAGGTCTTTGCAAATAATTCTTTTTCATAGCCAGGACTTCTCTGAAGCACAGAGATTCTCTGGAGGATGAAATCATCCAACTCAGTCAATAAACATCTATCTGAAGTAGCAGCACTTTTTGTTTCTGCTTTAGAGGAGATTGCTGATACCAGACTTGAAGAACATGAGCACTATGGTAAGAATGACACTGAGACAACACTCTAGTTTTATGGCTGTTTTTATCAACATTAAAACATTAGGACAATAGAAAAATTTAGGTTGAAAGCATATTTTATTACCTGCTTTGCAAATGGCTTTAAGATTAGGTAATACCTTTTAGAATAAGAAATAGATAAATAAATGCTCACTTTTGGGCATACCCGCGCCAACCTTTTTCAACTTTTATGCTTTAAAGTAGGATAATAATAGGGATCTTCAAACTGGGTTCCAGAAAAAGGGATTTCGTATATAATCCCTGAACCCCTCATGTCATGCATCATATATAACCCCAAACACACCATGCTATGTGTTAGATTCAACTCCTGAACATATCATATCACCAGGATGAAGTCATGGATACCAAGAAAGCAGTATGGTGATGGCAGGTTGTCTTCAGACAAACTCTGAAGTTAGAAAAATCACCTCACCTTCTTAAGCGTTAGTTTGTTCCCTCCTATGTGTGTAGTTGGACTAGATGGGAGGTTTCTAAACTTTTTAGCACCACGACCCCCAAATATGATGCCATATCATGCATGACTTAGTGTGTTCAGGGGTTACATATCATACATGGCATGGTGTGTTCAGGGGTTATAGATCATACATGATGGCATAATACATTCAGAAGTTATATATGATACATGGCATGGCACATTCAGGGGTTACATTTGACAGAGAGATGCTATGGTTAAAGGAATCAAGAGAGAAAGGGAAGTGGATGGCTCAGACTTCTTACCACCCTGTTCTCTCCTTCCCTTCTGGAAGGAATCAGGATTCACTACAAAATTTGCAGGGTTCAGTGCAAAATAAAATTTGGGACTCTTTGTTAAAAAAACAAAAAAATACATTAAATATACTAAAATATTAAATTTTTTCCTTTAAAAAATTCAGTGAATTTCAAAACGTAATAGCTACAGCCAAGATAAATGAGCAGCATAAACTTACAAATTGTAAAAATAGTATTTTTTGTGTCATAATTTTATGTAGTACAATATGTAATACTTAATAATCTGATATCATGATTATCATAAGATTTTTTTCTGACTCACATTTTTGCAAATTCACATGCAGGTATTAGATGATGCAAATTTATTTAAATTTTTGGCAACATCACTTTCTTTTTTTTCTTTTTTTTTTTTTCTTGACTTTTATTTTATTTTATTTTTTTTTATTTTTTTTTTATTATACTTTAAGTTCTAGGGTACATGTGCATAACGTGCAGGTTTGTTACATATGTATACTTGTGCCATGTTGGTGTGCTGCACCCATCAACTCGTCAGCACCCATCAATTCATCATTTATATCAGGTATAACTCCCCAATGCAATCCCTCCCCCCAAGAAAAAAAAAAAGTGCACATGTACCCCTGAACTTAAAATAAGTTCAGGGGTACATGTGTTTTAAGTTCAGGGGTACATGTGCAGGATGTGCAGGTTTGTTACATGCTGCTTTGCTGCAGAAATAATCCAATCACTTAGGTATTAGGCCCAGCATCCATTAGCTATTTTTCCTAATGCTCTCCCTGCTTCCACCACCCCTCTCCAATTTTTAATCTATATAACTGAACACAGCATTAATTGCTCTTGGCAATTTCAAAATCACAAATCATTTTTGATAATTTTAATTTTAAGAAGATCTTTCTGCTAATGCAATGATTACTGGAGCTGTTAAGAGTATTTTATGGGTTGCAACAATATTGGGATAAATTTCTGATAAATTATGTCAAAATATACTTTTCAGTACATCTAGAGCTGATGACTCTTGTTTTCTCTAGAAAAAGATGTAACTCTTGGTGCAAATTTTCTGTAAGTCTGAATTTAATTTCAAATGTAAATTTATATAATGACATTTCATTATTTCCCTTGATGCTTTTCATAACTTGTGGAGGTTGTACAAGAAACTTTCTAATTTGTATATATTTCGAAATATCTGTTACGTATTCTATTGCTATATCTTCAATGATAAGAAAAAATTAATTTAAAAATTGTTTACCTCATTTAGACATGGTTTATCCAGTGCTCCATATGATAATAGTGTTATTTTCTGTCAAACATGGTACGCTTAGAATTTAATTTCCATTTCTAAGCCTGTGGATATTTGTCTTGTAAGACTGAGCAGTTTTTTAAACTGAAGATTCTATAATATACTGCTGAAATTTACTACCTAAGCACCAACAGTTCCTGTCCTGGCATTTCTGTTGCTGCTACTGCTATTGCTGCTGTCACTACCATCATTCCGTACCAAGGTCCCAGCCTGGCTCTACTCTGCTGCTTCCCTTCGCCTCTGGACTGTCCCAGTCACTGGCACACATATAGGGCCAACAGCTTTGGGTATGCTGTTTGCTGAGCCTGAAGCCCGAGCTACACATGTGCAGGCTGCTGCTGGACCCCTACAACATACCCACATACCAGTATATTGCCTCTGTTATTTGCATGCTCCCTTGTCCTACTGAATTTAACTTACAAAACACAACATGTTATTTTATTTTATTATTTTACTTTAAGTTCTGGGATACACGTGCAGAACGTGCTGGTTTGTTACATAGGTATACATGTGCCATGGTGGTTTGCTGCACCTTTAAACCCGTTGTCTAGGTTTTAAGCCACTCATGCTTTAGGTATTTGTCCTAATGCTCTCCCTCCCTTTGTCCCCATCCCCCGACAGGCCCTGGAGTGTGTTGTTCCCCTCCCTCTGTCCATGACAAAACACGACATGTTTTGAGAATTTGAAGAGGATAAACCTATAAGACTAAGAATGCACAGTCAAAAATAGAAATAGTCAGAAGATTCTGATGCCACAGAAGCCAAGAGAAGAGATAATTTCAAGAAGGAGAAAGTAACCAATGGAATCAAGCAATGTCAAGAGGTCAAGTAATATCAGCAAGGACTAAAAAACTTTTGTTGGCTTAACAACATAGAAGTCACAGGATCTTAGGTCTTAGTGATCTTAGAAATGTCTTAGTGATTTAGAAATGAGTTGTTTCCTAGCCGGGCGAGGTGGCGGGCGCCTGTAGTCCCAGCTACTCCGGAGGCTGAGGCAGGAGAATGGCGTAAACCCGGGAGGCGGAGCTTGCAGTGAGCTGAGATCCGGCCACCGCACTCCAGCCCGGGTGACAGAGCAAGACTCCGCCTCAAAAAAAAAAAAAAAAAAAAATGAGTTGTTTCATAGAGAAATGCAGGCTACAATCAATCAAAAGCAGCTTGAGGTATAAGCAGGGAGTTGAAAAATGGACTCTCACAACCCCTCTTATGTCCTGGCCGGATGTTCAGTAGATATGGTCCCTCTTAGATGACCCTCAAAATGACCTTGGAAGCATGCAGAGGGGGATATCTGATTTTTTGTAGATGTTGCTTCTCCTTCCTCTTTATCCCTGTTTATCATGGCTTAACGATAACAACTATCATGCATTGGGAACGTATTTTGTGTTAGTTAGGCTGGTGCTGAGAATTTTGTATATGCTTATCTCTAATTCTGTATGCTGCACTTATCATTTGCCAAATGAAGAAGTAGACTCAGCCTGTGTGATCCTTAAAGTTCATACAGCTATTATCAGATCTGACATTCAAACTTGATCCTAAGTCCCTGCTCCTGCCACTATCATAGTGCTGCCTTTTGTTTTGAGCCACACTTTCTTTTCTGTGAAATGCAAAGAGGAGTCTCCAGGGAAGAAGGCCAGGTAATCTGTGACTTTTTTTTAAAGACAGGGTTTCATTCTGTTGCCCAGGCTGGTCGACCCCCTGATCGCAGGTGATCCCACCACCTTAGTCTCCCAGTGGCTGGGACTATAGGTGAGCACACCACCATGCCCAGTCAATTTTTAAATATTTTTGCAGAAATGGGGTTTTGCCATGTTGCCCAGGCTGGTCTCAAACTCCTGAGCTCAAGTGATCCGCCCACCTCAGGCTCCCAAAATTCTGGGATTACAGGTGTGAGACACTGTGTCTGGCTATAGTCTGTGATATTTTGTTGTCTCTTATTCATTAATCCCAATACATTTTATATTTGGACATCTCAGATCAAATAAACTTCACTTGATATTACTTGACTCTGTGTCCCTATCCAACTCTCATGTTGAATTGTAATCCTCAGTGTTGGAGGAGGGGCTTGGTGGGAGGTGACTGGATCATGGGACTGGACTTCCACGTTGCTGTTCTTGGGAGTTATTTAAAAGTGCATAGCACTTCTCCCTTCGCTCTCTCTCTCCTACTCCAACATGTGAAGATGTGTCTGCTTCCCCTTCACCTTCCATCATGATTGTAAGTTTCCTGAGGCCTCCTCAGTCATGATTCTGATATAGCCTGCAGAACTGTGAGTTGACTAAACCCCTTTTCTTCATAAATTACCCAGTCTCAGGTAGTTTTTTATAGCAATATGAGAATGGACTACTACATTTCTCAATACATTCTACTGCAATTTGCTGAAGCCTATGCGACTTTGAACACCAATTCTTTAACACAACTTAGTCAGCAAAAGTTGATAATATGAAAAAGTTTCATCCAACCTATCAAAACTATATTAGTTAAATCCATCATAAACACACATCTTGCTCTGACTCATACCTCATTCCTCTTCTTGATGAGAATGTTGTTTAATTTTCATATAATTGTGAATTTGCCAAATTTTCTTCTAAATAATATGTATTCTGTTACTGTTTATTATTGTATTCAATAAATGTGTGTTAGGTCCAGTTGGTTTATAGTGTTGTTCAAGTTCCATACTGCTGATATTCTGTCTAGTTTTTCTGTCCATTATTATAAGCAGGATATTCATTCAACCATTACTGTTGAATTGCCTATTTGCTTCAATTTTGCCAGTCTTCACGTATTTTGGGACTCTGTTTTTAGGTACATATATGTTTATAATTGATTATTTTATCATTAGAAAATATATTTCTTTATTTCCAGTAAATTTTTTTTCTTAAAATCTATTCCATCTAGGCCAGGCATAGTGGCTCACCCTGTAATCCCAGCACTTTGGGAGGTCGAGGTGGGTGGATCATGAGGTCAGGAGACTGAGACCATCCTGGCTAACATGGTGAAACCCCATCTCTACTAAAAATACAAAACAAAACAAAAACTAGCCAGGAATGGTGGCAGGTGCCTGTAGTCCCAACTACTCAGGAGGCTGAGGCAGGAGAATGGCATGAACCTGGGAGGCGGAGCCTGCAGTGAGCCAAGATCGTGCCACTGCACTCCAACCTGGGCAACAGAGTGAGACTCTGTCTCAAAAAAAGAAAAAAATTGATTCCATCTAATGTTACTACAGTTACTCTAGGTCTCTTTGATTACAATTTGCATGACATGTATTTTTACATCTTTTTGCTCTCAACCTATTTGTGTCTTTGAATCTAAACTGTCTCTTATAGATAGCTTATAGTTGGATCCCTTTCAAAAATCCGTTCTGCCATTCTTATCTTGTATTAGGAGTGGTTAATCCATTTAAATATAACTATTTATAAAGTAAGATTTATAATTACTATTTGTGTTATGTATGCCATCTTTTTGTTTCTTTATTCCTTCATTACTGTCTTGTTTTGTGTTAATTGATATTTTCTAGTATATCATTTCAATTATTTTATAATTTCTTCTGCTGTCTTTTTTTTGGAGTTATTTTCTTAGCAGTTGCCTTAAGGATTAAAATGAATATTTTAATTTATAACTATCAGGTTTGGATTAATATCAACTTAGTTTTAGTAGTTCACAACATCTTTGCTTCTATAGAGCTCCATTCCCTTTTTTGTGTTGTCATTTTAATTTAAATTACATTATTATATATTAAGGGTCACCAATACAGATTTATAATTATTGCAGTTGTCTTTTAAGTTAGGAGGAAAAAAAGAGTTACACACACAAAATATATTTATCCTGTTTTTCTATGTAGTTGCCTGTAGAGATGTTCTTTATTTTTTCATGTGGATTTGAGTTACTGTCTAGTGTCTTCTTATTTAATTCTGACAGGATTCCTTTTAGTATTTTTTGCAGAGTAGCTTTGCTAGCAACAAATTATCTCAGTTTTTGTTTATCTGGAAATGTCATAATTTTTTATTTACTTTTGAAGATTGTCTTGCTTGTTATAGAATTTTTGGTTGACAATATTTTTTCTTTGAATGTCATAACACTGCCTTCTGAGCTTCATGGCTTTTATTGAGAAGTCAGCTGTTAATCTTATTGAGTATCCCTTGCATATAATGAGTTAGTTATTTCTTTTGATGCCTTCAAGATTTTCTCTTTATGTTTGTTTCTTTTCTTTTTCTTTTTTGAGACAGAGTCTCACTGTTGGGAGCAAGCCCCCCCAAAATCTGGTCATAAACCAGCCCCAAGACTGACCATAAACAAAATCCCTGCAGCTCTGTAACATGTTCATAATGGCCCTAACACCCATGCTGGAAGGTTGTGAGTTTATGGGAATGAGGGCAAGGAACACCTGGCCCGCCCAGGGTGGAAAACCGCATAAAGGCATTCTTAAGCCCTGAACAATAGCATGAGTGATCTGTGCCTTAAGGACGTGCTCCTGCTGCAGTTAACTAGCCCAACCTATTCCTTTAATTCAGCCCATCCTTTCATTTCCTGTAAGGAATACTTTTAGCTAATTTAATATCTATAGAAACAGTTCTAATGACTGGTTTGCTGTTAATAAATATGTGGATAAATCTCTGTTTGGGGCTCTCAGCTCTGAAGGCTGTGAGACCCCTGATTTCCCACTTCACACCTCTATATTTCTGTGTGTGTGTCTTTAATTCCTCTAGTGCCGCTGGGTTAGGGTCTCCCCAACTGAGCTGGTCTCAGCAAGTGGCGTACATTCGTGGGGGCCTGAATCCAGGTCGAAGGGTCGCCGGAGTAACGGTTGGAATGGAAAACTGGCTGGAGGACACCGAAGTACTCTTAAAGCAATCCCCGTGGTGAGTAAGAAGGGGAGCTCAGAGGCATCAGGGTAACAATGGGACAGGTATGGGGTCTGGTTTGTTTCACCTTGGAACTTTTTCACACTGCTTATGAGGAGGAACAAGAGTATAGTGAAGTAACAGAAGAGGTTACAGAGCATGTTCATTTGCCAGCTAAAGTGAAAATGGCAAAGGAAGGAGAGGTTCTTCCCTACCCTTCTGCACCCCCTCATTATTATTTTGAAGAAAATTACCCCCCAGATCTTTCTTTTCTGGGGGACCCTAGGTGAAAAATAGTTGCCCCAATGACTCCTCAAGTAGCACCTCGAGCGACAGCTCTTAGTTCTATTCAGGCAGGAATTCGGCAAGCTAGACAAGAGGGTGATTTAGAGACTTGGCAGTTCCCTGTTAGAATACACCCCCTAGATCAACAGGGAAATATTTTCTCTTTGTGTTTGTTTCTTTTCTTTCTTTCTTTCTTTTTTTTTTTGAGACAAAGTCTCACTCTGTTGCCCAGGCTGGAGTGCAGTGGTGTGATCTTGGCTCACTGCAATGACTGCCTCCCAGGTTCAAGTGATTTTTGTGCCTCTGCTTCCTGATTAGCTGGGATTACAGGTGTGTACCACCACACCTGGCTCATTTTTGTATTTTTAGTAGAGATGGGACTTCATCATGTTGGCAAGACTGGTCTCAACTCCTGACATCAAGTGATCTACCTGCCTCCATCTCCCAAAGTGCTAGGATTACAAGCATGAGCCATTGCACCCAGCCTCTCTTTGGTTCTTGACAGTTACTTTGTGTCTAGGTATTGGTCTCTTTGCATTTATTCTACCTGGAATTAATTGAACTTCTTGAATATGTACGTTAACATTTTTCACAAATTTGGGAAGCTTTTGACCATGATTTATTCAAATATATTTTCTGCCCTTTCTCTTCTTGTTTTAGGACTCTAATTATGCATATGTTGATATGCTTGATGGTGTCCCACAGATCTTTACTAAGGCCATGCTCATTATTATCTTTTTTTCCTGTTTCTTGTACAGAATAATCTCAATCAAACTGTCTTCAAATTAACTGATTCTTTCATCTGCCTGCTCAAATCTGCTGTTGAGCCTCTAGTAAAATTTTCATTTCAGTCATTGCAACTTTCAACTTCAGAAGTTGTTTGCTGTTTTAAAAATAGTATTTATCTCTCTACCAATATTGTCTTTGCTGAGATGGCATTCTTTTGCTGTTTTTAGTTATTTGAAAATACTTAAAATAGTTGACATAAAGTCTTTGTTAGTCAGTCTAATTTATAGACTTTCTGAGAAACAGTTACTTTTGATAGGTATTTTTTATCCCTGTGTAAGGGCCATATATTTTTGTTCCTTTGCATATCTCATAACTTTTTTTTGTTGAAAGTTGGTCATTTTAAATAATGTCAACTCTTAAAATCAGATTCTTCCTCCTCCCAAGAGTTTGTTGTCATTGCTGTTTGTTGTTGTTATTATTGTTCTGAACTGATTTTACACAATTTGTATTCTTTGTTGTATGTGATCACTAAAGTTTTTGCTCAATTTGTTTAGTTATCAACTAATGATTGGACAAAGATTTCTTTAAATGCCTGTAACTAATATGCCTCCCAGACTTTAATGTTGGGCTCTGTGTATGTGTTGAGGTACGCCTTTAACACTCAGTCGGGGAGTTGACAACTGCCTTACCCTTTGCTTTGCATTTTGAGCCTCAAAGTTAGCCAGAGGTGAAAGCTTAGGGCCTTTTCAGGTCTTTCCTAAGCATACCCACAGCCACGAGGTCATGCCCATAGCTGAACATATGCATGTAGCCTTCTAGATTCTTAACAATATGTGAAACTTTTGAAACCTCTATTGACATCTCATTCCCTGGATTGTCCTTTTAAGCTTTTTAGTTAGCCTGTTGTTCACTCTGTTACCTAGGCAGCTGTGATGTTAAACAATTGCCTCTAACTGTTTTCAACAAATGTCCTGGGAGTGGGTACTTTTCACACAGAGTAAGTGCTGAATCTGATCAAATAAAGACAGCTTTGCAGGTGAGGTCTTTGGGAGAACCACCAGACAGGTTAAATAATTACTGTTCTCCGAAACTGAGACTTTGAAAGAGTTCTGTTCCACTCTGTCTCCTCTGGTGGCTGCTAGGCTGCTAGTTTTCACTAAGATTTTGGAGCAGTGGTTTTCAAGGCTACTACAAAGCTGGAGATGGGGGAGATGAGAATAGGCCAAATTAAAACATCACAAAACTTGCTGTTCCTACCAAGATTCCAGCTCCCCCAATTGCTGTAAGTCCTTGGTTAATTTCCAGAATTCTTAAAAATTGATTCAAAAATTTTAGACAGATTTCTTAGTGCTCTTATGAAGGAAAGATATTTTGGAGGCTCCCACTCTGTTTTGCAGATGTCACTTTCTTTTATTTGTTTATATTCTTATTTATAGGTTATGCTATTGATACTGGTAATTAAATACACTGTATTATCTATATATGCATATATTATAAGACTATAGTTAAGATCATTTTATTTATTATTACTCTTTTAGGTATTGCCATAAGTAAACCTTTGTTCAGAGTGCAAACTAAGCTACCTTATACTGCATTTATTATTACATCCACCTACCCAGTCAGCCAGCCATGAAGCAAAGATCCATTGAGCATCTACCATGGTCAGGTCTATATGCTATAATTCCGGACACTGGTAGTGAAAAATGTTTGGAAAGTGAAGAATTCCTAAGTATTTTAAAGAAAAACCAAATATTTAAATTTTTTGGCTGACATATCTCTGAAAAATCTAATGTCGCCTTGAGAGTAAGGGATTTGAGAGCTAAACATTTAAGACAGTATGTAAAGTAAAAAAGTAGAAAATGTTCCTAATTAGTATGTCCTAAGAGAAAGATTAGAAAACAGTCAAATAGAGGCCCTTGGGTTTATGAGCTCAAAGTGAAACCAGTCTATTAATGAATAAAACATCTTTTCCTGGTTAAATATTACAAAACTTTTATTTTTTAAAAAATTTACTGATGGTATAACCAAGGAAATGAGATTCTAGGTTGAATTCATTTCTGAAGTCTGAGCAATTCATGTCGGTTAAATTAGATTTTTCCCTTCTTCTTTCCATAGAAAAGTAAGGAAAATAAATGATGAATTATAAACTAATCCCTCCTCAAACTCCAAACTGACAGCAATAGTGTTAATAATAGTCAATTTCATGTCAAGACGAAAGCTTAATATAATTGAAATGGAAATGAGTGTTTAAAATGTGGAAACCTTTTTATATGTTTTAAGCAAATCATTTTATTTTAGTATGTATGTTTGTGCTCTTTGTGGGGAACATACTGTTTGTTTTGAATGTCATTTTTTTCCGTAGGATAATTAGTGTTCATCTGAACTTATTGAATTAACATTTTTTATATTTAAATGAGATCAATGAACATTTTTATTTCTTCTCTCTCTTTTGGCCTCAGTTAACCTTTGTTTAACATATTATTATTTAACATTGAAAAAAATACCCAACTTTGCCAGGTAAGCAAGGGATTTTGTTGCATAAACAATACAGTTTTTCTGCTTACCTGATATAGCCACATTTTTTCAATATTAAATAATATATTAAGAGAGAGACTGAGGAGAGAGATGACAACTTGACATAAATGATATAAATGTGCCAGATTATTGGCTGCACACTCTAATCTATAGATACATTATTTGAGGTAGAAAGTCAAATGTTCTTGCCTGTGAGAGTGGGAGGATTCTGAATTCATATAATAGCGAGGAGTTCAGTGTCACTGAAGTTATCACTGCAAATGGAAGAGTAGAGAAATAAGGCTTTTTAGGTGTCTAAACAAGGAGTTCAGATTTTTATTGTCTAGGAGATGAAGAACTATTGGTGGATTTTTGAGCAGTGATGGGACATGGTCATTTGCAGGGAAATAACATTCTTGGAGCTCTGGAGATAAATTTGATCAGGCAAGACCTGCCTTTAGAGGTCTTAATCTTATGTCAATTTTTTTGGGGGAAGATGCTCACAGGGTCACTCTGCAAAACTTTTCCAGCCAGATCCCCAAATTAAAGTTATTCCAATGAGAATATAGAGAATAGTCTAGGTCAGTTACATAAACCAGTTTGGACTTTGAAAAATGAAATGTCCTATTTTTATACACTGCTAATAAAAATAACAAACTTATGACTGCTTTCTAAAAATTCTAGGTAACATCGAAACTTCTGTATTGTTTTAGTTTCTAGTATATTTATATTAACAATTTTTTGTTTTCAGAATAGTTCAAAGAAAGGGGCACTATTTCATTTTATGTTTTTCGTCTGTAAAGTAATAAAGAACTGTCTACATTTCATGTAGACTTTCATTTCATCTTTATGCAACTCCCATGAGCAGGTATTATTATCCTTATTTTAAAACTAAAGAAGCTGATTCCCAGGTGAAGCAACTTGGCTTTCATTACAGAAAGAGCTGGAATTTGAACCCAAGTCTCTCCAACATCAAAATCCTTTCTTTCTAATATATCACCCTTCTCCTTGATAGCACTTGTATAGGTGGAATGTTGTTCTTCCTCTGTACACCTTCTTTACAGAACATTTTCTTCATGTTATCTAAAGGCATGGTACAAATTAAAAACCTGTGAATCTCTGCATTAGGATAATTCAGCTTACCTAATTGTTTAGGTCACGTAGCCCCTTGTTTCCTCCGTAATAATAGAATAAAGAAGAGCCAGAGGAGTTCTGCTTTCCAATGACTTACATCACTCTGCAGACAATTGGCAGCCGGGAGACGGGCAGCTGCCACACTCTTCAGATTTCTCTCTATTTAAAGTTCAAAGAGACACTGGATAACAAAAGAAAGAGGTAAGCGTGGCCTGACCTAGCCACCCACCAACAGGAATAATGGCTGAAAAAGGTAAGATTTAAGGCATTGGATTCTCTTGGCAAAAAAAAAAGGCTTCTTGACTTTGGTTTAGTTATGTTTCTTGGTATTTCCCAGTTACTCTAAAAAATGTGGCATCTATGCTAAATGACCATTAACCATATATGTTAGTGTGGCTGCAAAAGTGCATTAATTATGTAATTTGTGGATCAGACCTATAGGTTATGAAAATTTTTAAATGATCAACAAAGCAAAAGAGCTTAATTTTGTTTATGCTTATTTTGAAAGGTGAATCAAAAATCAGTTCTGATTTCAATTCTGAGCCAGAATTGAAGACAGTTAAGTTCTGTGTCAGATCTGCTAGTATAATGGCTATGTGAGTTTGGAGAAGTCCCTATACCTCTCTAAGTCTGTTTTCTGACAGTAAAATGAGAATATTGGGCTCAGTCATCTGTTCCACATCTAACATTTTTGTTCCACGTCAAACTTTTTTCTTGTTTTTAAACATTTTTTGTATTTATATTTTATAGTTATATAAAATAATTGATTCCAATTTGTCAAAACAGGTTGAATATATACTATATCTAAGAAATAGCTTTTAAATATTTACAGGAATTTTTGCTTCGAATCTTGACAATGACCTTCTGAAATATGCATATTATCATCATGCCCATTTTATAGATAAGAAAACTGAGACATAGCAGTTTAGTAAGTTGTTCGTGATCACTGAAGAGTGGTGGAAGAAAACTGAGACATAGCAGTTTAGTAAGTTGTTCGTGATCACTGAAGAGTGGTGGCACCAGGTGTTTAACCTGGACAGTCTTTTCCAGAGCACAGTGTCTTCAAGAACACTTCCAGCTGTAACTACTTTGACATGCTCAGAACTGGACAAGAGAGAAGCATTTTACAATTACACTTCATATTTAAAAAGATGTTTTGTTCTTATTTGTGGTAGTAATGTAAGTGATATATGCAAAGTATGTTGTGCTTTTATATATTTCTATTTCCAAACAATTCCACAGGTGTTAGTAAAGTTGAAAATATTAGTGTTAAAAAACACTAATGGAATGTATACTTTGAGTGTTAAAATGCACAGTTAGTGCAACGGGTACTATTTTATAAGGAAAATAAATAATGAGATACTGACTTTTAGGGCTTTGTGATATGTAAATTTTATTAAAATATGCATGTATAAAATATAAATGCACAATTAAAGGGTTAATATTAATTTTCAAGTTCTTTGAAATTGAGAAAAATACAAAGCCACATACATAGACAGTTAAAAAAAAAATACTTTTATGTACTTCCATTGTAGTGGTACCTTAATTCATAAAAAGGCTTTTGTCCAAATGAGAGTAAAGGGCATCTCATGTTGTTTGCTTTATCCTTAAGCAATACCACATGTCAAGTAAAGAGAACAGTTTTCCATTTAGTGCTTAATGCCTTATACAAGGTCACGGTGAGACGGAGAAACAAGAAAAGCACGTTGAATGTTGTCTGTTAAGAGAGACTCTAGCATTCTTGGAAAAATAGAAGTATTAAAATTCATTTCAACTTCAGAAAGTTTGCTTTTATAAGAGTGTCTTCTAATTTTAAATGTGTCTCATCTCCAAATGATTTTATTTTAATAGCATTTTTTATAATTTCACATTTTAAAGTGATGGAAATTATAATAGGAGTATACTTGCTAAGAATATGTATTCTCTCTTTTAACTAATGGCATAAGATCTAACTGTATTTTGCAGTTAAGAATATATCTGAGTCCTTAACACAGGGACATTAATTCTATAGAATGTTTTTCTGTGATCTTTCTAAATCTTTTTGTGTGATGCATGTGTAGATTTCTGTGTGTGTGCATGTGTATGTTTGCTTGAAAGAACAAGAATTAAATGCAGTGAATACTTGTAAAAAGATACTTGTATAAATTGCTTTTTACAGGGAAGAGTACAAATAGGAGGCACAGGAGGAATCATATAACAAACGCCATTTATATGTGTGTTGGATTATTACTGCCCATTGATTCAGGTTCAGTGCCGGTTGTTATAATGAATAATTTTTAAACAATAGAAATTCTTTTCTGTAGTCAAGAATGGTTATATAATGTATGATACTTTCCTTTTCCCTGTGATATTTAAAATTACATTCAGCTATGGAGGCCAAGAACTGTTCTCAACACCTTTCCCTGTGTTATAATTATTTACTTTAGTGGAAATTGCCTCAGAGTTGTATTAGATTGTTTTTTATTTAAATAGCTTCTGTATGTGTTATTGCACAAATGCATAGATGTGTTCTGTATACACTAAACACACACGGTGGTTAGAGTTTACAAAACTTTGCACATATGTTATGTCATTTGACCTTCAAAACTATTCCAGGAAGTAGATAGCACAAGTTTCATCATTGATATTTTACCAATAGGAAAGTTCAAGCTCAGAATTGCCCAAAGTCACATAACAGTAAAAGATCTGTGATTTAATTCAAAATACCCAGGATTTATGGCAGTCTCATGTATTCTCTGTAGAAAAGAAAAAATAATTATGTATGGGTATAACTAGGGAGTGTGTGCTTTTTTTCTTAATGTTACCAGATTCCTTTTATTCTCTTGACTCAGAAAAGTCAATACTAAAATGACCAATATAATCTGTTTTCTACTGTTTATTTTAAAGCAGGGTCTACATTTTCACATCTTCTGGTTCCTATTCTTCTCCTGATTGGCTGGATTGTGGGCTGCATCATAATGATTTATGTTGTCTTCTCTTAGAAAGGTAAGGGTTTTAATAATTGAATGCTGTTTTATAGTCTAAATTACTCCAGAAACGATTTTTTCTATTTTACTAATGGAATGTTTTGTCATTCAGGCAAGAAGATATCACATTGACATCATTTAGAAGAATTAAAAAAACTATGAACATGACTGATTATTAAATGTCTCATGTTAAACAATGAAATGTTTGACATCACTTTACAAACTTGGATTATAAACTGTACTTTGGTGTGCATAAGAATTTCTTCAGGACAATGAGAAATTATGAGTGAATTTCTCTATATTCTGAGTGAGAAAAATGTTTAGCTATGATGAAAAATGCATGACATTAAAAAAGTTTGATAAATTTAATCACATTACAAAAAATTCTCCCCCCTACCCTCTGGAAAAAACTATAGAGAAAGTTGGCTAAGGCTGTGCACGGTGGTTCATGCCTGTAATCCCAGCACTTTGTGAGGATCCCTTGAGCCCAGGAATTGGAGACCTGCCTAGGCGACAGAGAGAGACTCCATCTCTATGAAAAAAAGAAAAAAAAAAAATGGGCTGGAGATAAAAACAGACAATTCACAGAACATATACTGTAAAAGTACACTTACTTAACCTCTTGTTCGCAAAAAGAGAAATGTAATTAAAACTACACCGAGGAATCATCGCTCACTTATCAGATGGGAAAAAAATAAAGATGTTTGACAACATATGTGTTGATAAGGCTGTGTGCAATTAGACATTCTCATACATTGTCTTTGGGAATTCAAAATGCTATATTTTGGGGGATGTTTGGCGGTACATATCTATCAAAATTATATACATATCTAATTTTTGACTCAGCGATCCCTCTTCTAGGAATATGGCAATTTCCACAGGTACATGAGCAAAAATAGAAAATGACTTATATACAAAGCTATTTATTCTGGCATACTCTGTTTAGCAAAAACCTGGAAATAAGCCAAATATCTTTTAAGAGGGGATTAACTGAACAAACTGTGGTATGTCTACATAATGTAGTACTTATGCAGTTGTAAAAAGGAATGAAAAGGATTTTTAGATACTGATATGATGAGATCTCCAGGACAAAGTGTTAAGTGAAGAATCCAGCTATAGGACAATGTGTGCTACCTTTTATATGAGAGAAGAAGGTGCTATACCAGTGTGTACATGTATTTGTTGAAATTAAAATATTGTGAGGACAAACAAATGGAGGCTAGATATCTCTGAATATGTCTTGTTTTATAGTTTTTATTTTTGGAATCATATAGCTATTTTATAAGTTAAAAAGAAAAAAATTATTTCTCAAAATTTAAAACAAACTAAAGCAGATCTGATAGTATATCAAGTTGTGGCATAACCTCACAGAGAAAAGACATCTTTCATGCATCTTTATAACATAGCATATTTGACTGTACACTTCTTATGGGGTAAAAATCTTAACCACATTCAGTCGTCTTTTTGTTCATGGTAATATTGATTTGGTTTGAAATTAATATCATCAGCATAAAACTCAAATAAATAATTTGTGATATTAAATCTGAATTGCAAATATCAGTATAAACTAATTATTTTTCTTCTTCTAAAACAAAAAGTCTATTCAAACTCTGTCCACTGGAAAAGCCTGGGAGGAAGGAGTCCAGTCTGTAAGTCCAGTCTCCACTCAAAGGAGGCAGGGATCCCTGCCCTAGTCTGGGGCAAAAATGTACAATGTAATCTGCAATTTCATACTGAATGGATTAGTCTGATTATACCTGAACCCACTGATTAATTTAACATCACCAAAAATATTACAACTCAACATTGTCTTCCTTCTGATAGGCGATGGTAGAAAGTAGTGCCACTTATGAAGTATTCTTGCCAAAACAAGTGAACCTGAAGCAGAACAAGTTTCTGGATCTATCTAAGGCTACTCTAAACGAAATCATGAAGATATATTCTGCCAAGTCTAAAGTGTGGAAAATTATAAAGGACACATGATCCAGTTTTTCCAACAAATAACTAGCATTAAAAAGTGAGGTGGCTCACGCCTGTAATCCCAACACTTTGGGAGGCCGAGGCAGGCGGATCACCTGAGACCATCCTGACCAATGTGGTGAAATCCCGTCTCTACTAAAAACACAAAAATTAGCTCAGACATGGTGGTGCGTGCCTGTAATCCCAGCTACTCGGGAGACTGAGGCAGAAGAATTGCTTGAACCACGGAGTCGGAGGTTGCAGTGAGCTGAGATCATGCCACTGCACTCTAGTCTGGTGACAGAGTGAGACTCCGTCTCAAAAAAAAAAAAAAACAAAAAAAAAAGAAGTGAGGTGGGAAAGGAGAAACTATTATAGAAATAAAGAGACTTAAAATTATAGCCAACAAATGAATCAACTACAAAAGACACATTTTTGGAAGTCTGTGATAAAGATATTAAAGAATTGTTATTAATTCTAGACATTACATGTTAGGGTTTGAATATGGTTTATTTTTCTCCACCAAATCTCATATTGAAATTTAATTCCCAGTGTGGCAATTTAGGGAGGTAGGGACTAGTGGCAGGTGGTTGGGTCATAGGGATAGATCCCTCATGAATGGCTTGGTGTTTTTCTCTTGGTAATGAGTGAGTTCTCACTCTCTAGAAACTAGGATGGCTCCTTAGAAAGTGATTGTTATAAAGCCGGAATGCCCCTTGGGCTTGGCTGCTCTTCACATATGGCCACTTACCTGTTGACCTCTGCCATGTTTGACTCAGCACAAAAGCCTCACTGTAAGCTGAGCAAGATGTCAACACCATGCTTCTTATAAAGCCTGTGGAATGAGCTTATTAAATCTCTTTTCTTCGTAAGTGACCCAATCTCAGGTATTTCTTTCAGCAACACAAAATGGACTAAGACACTCTAATAATGACTTGGAATAGAAAAAGCTCTTATCTGTTAGAGAGAATACTGAAATAATTGCTGGTTAGATATTAGGATATCTTTACCTTAAAATATTCCTATAGACAACAAACTAAAAAATGAAGTGGGAAACATTAAATAAGACAGGCAAAATGTTGACATTTGCTTAACATGAATGATGCTCTCACAAGGATTTATTATACTCTTTATTCTACTTTTGTGAATATTTAAATTTTTTTTTTTTTTTTTTTTTTATTGAGACGGAGTCTCGCTCTGTCGCCCAGGTTGGAGTGCAGTGGCCGGATCTTGGCGCACTGCAAGCTCCACCTCCCAGGTTCACGCCATTCTCCTGCCTCAGCCTCCCGAGTTGCTGGAACTACAGGCACACACCACCTCGCCCAGCTAGTTTTTTTGTATTTTTTAGTAGAGACGGGGTTTCACCGTGTTAGCCAGGATGGTCTCAATCTCCTGACCTCGTGATCCGCCCGTCTCGGCCTCCCAAAGTGCTGGGATTACAGAATATTTAAAAAGTTTTATAAGAAGTTTCCTTTTTCTTCCCGGTGACTCTGTGTTGCAAACCGTAACTAATACAAGTAAGCAAAATTACATAAAATAAAACATAGTGCTGTTCCTGAACCTCACCCTGGGAGATTCTGATTCAGCAGGTATGCGCTGGGACGTGAAATCTGCATTTTAACAAATTCCTCCAGGGATACTTGGGCACACTAAAATTTAAGAACCGTTGTTTTAGAGAAGTGGTGCTCAGACTTGAGCGCACATCAGTATCCTCTGGAGAACTTGTTAAAACACAGATACAGATAGCTGGACATCATTCTCAGAGTTTCTGATTCAGATCTGGGGTGGGAGCCTATGAATTAATTTCTAACAAGTTTTCAGGTGATGCTGCTGCTGCTTCCTTGGGATCTGTATTTTGAGAACTGCTGTTCTAGAAGGGAGCTGATTTCTTCCTCATAACTTTCACACTATCTTCCATTTGATTAATTTCTCTACATAAATTAATCCTCATCAAAAAGTTAGAAAAAGCTTTTGCTCCATTCATTGATTCTGATCTTTTAAACTTGACTAAACACTTCAAAAATGCTTCTTAAATATATTTAGAGAAATATTTACAAAATTTAAGCAGAAAATGTGCACAAAATTAGGCTCAACTCATTTCCTTAATGACTTGCCCTAATTTAAGATTTCTCCAGACCTGAGAAAACCTAACTAACCTTCAATCAGAGGTCTTGCTGGAGTTGACTCCTACAGACTTCTCGAAGTTGATTGTTAATATCTTCAGGAATTTTGTATTAGTCAGTGTCTCTTCCGTAGCTTGAAACTGGTCATGGAGGAGTTATGTATACCACAAAAATCAACAAATGCTATATGTTAGGACTTGTTTCGCTGAATCGCCAGCTCCTAAACATTTACCAGCACACCACTGCCTTGAATCCCTTTGTCTGATGCATATACAGGTTTGTCAGGGATTCAAGACCAGCCACTTTTGAAAAAAAATCTTCTTGAGGTAATTAGAAAGATGATCTCTTCATTTACTTGAGCTTGTTTTGTGCTATAGACTTTAATGAGAGATCTGTGAAAGCTATAAGCTCTCCTAGAAACCAAACGTTCATAAAACATTGCAATACTATTTCAAGGTGTTTATGGACTTCCTGAAATCTACAGAAAAGACACCTCGGGTTAAGTAACTCCTTAAGTGTTTCCTACTTTCTGAAGCCCTTAGGCTTTTTCACAACTTGGCTCCAGTTTCACCTGGAGTTAAAGACATGACCTCATATTTAAGCTTTCTTTCTAGATAAAGACCAGTTTTTCTTTTATCCCTTTTTAAAAAAATTATTATTTATTGATTTATTTTAATGGACAAAAAAGCATTTATTTACGGTGTACATGATATTTCAATATATGTATAAATTATGGAATGACTAAATCAAATTAACATATATGTTATCTCACATAATTATCCTTTTGTGGTGAGAACATCAAAGTCTACTCTCTTGCCCCAGTCAATGGCACATGCCCATAGGTCCTAGCTACTTAGGAGGCTGAAGTGAGAGGATCACCTGAGGCCAGGAATTAAAGCCTTTGGTGCATTATGTTCATACCTGTGAATAGCGACTGCACTGCAGCCTGGGCAACACAGCAAGACCCCATCTCTAAAACAACAACAACAACAACAACAACCACCACCAAAACTACTCTCTTACCAATTTTTAAGTACATGATACATTGTTATTAACTATAATCACTGCATTGTGCAATGGATCTTCTGAACTTATGTCTCCTGTCTAACTAAAATTTTGTATCCTTTGACCAACATCTTGAATCCCTACCCACTCCTCCCTCAGACCCTGGCAACCACCATTTTATTCTCTGCTTCTATTTTTATTTAAAATAGAAGTTCAATTAGAAAGTTAAATAAAATAGTTCAATTTTATTTAAAATCCACATGTAAGTGATATAATTTGGTACTTGTCTTTCTGTTCCTGATTTATTTCACTTAGCATAATGTCTTCTAGGTTCATCCGTGTTGTCAAAAATGACAAAATTTTCTTCTTTTTAAGGCTGAATAATATACCACTGTGTATATATACCACATTTTCTTTATCCAGTCACCTGTTGATAGACACTTTGGGTGCTTTTATGTCGTGGCTGTTGTGAATAATGCTGCAATAAACATGGGAGTATAGATGTCTTTTTGACATACTGCTTTTATTTCCTCTGGATATATATCAAGTAATGGGACTATTAGATCATATTATAGTTCTAATTTTAATGGAACCGTTTTCTGTAATGGAATACTGGATGTTTCTATTACTTCTTTCTACTGACACAACTTGGCATCACTAGTCAGCTTTTTTGATTTCTTTGATTTTTAGAGAGACAGGGTTAGAAAACATAATATTATGGCAACCTATGTCCTATGTTTGTCAGAGTAACTTTCTTTAGTCTGGAGTATTTTTCTCCACATGTACTGGTCCTTTTCTTTAGCTCATTGAGGCTATAGCCTAGCTCATTTCTTGCTCAAATGTGTGCACAACTTCCTCTGAAACACAGAAATCTTCAGTTTCAGTTTTCCCACAAATCCTTTTTTTTTTTTTTTTGAGGCAGAGTCTTGCTCTCTTGCCCAGGCTGGAGTGCAGTGGCATGATCTCAGTTCATTGCAACCTCTGCCTCCTGGGTTCAAGCAATTCTTGTGCCTCAGCCTCCCAAGAAGCTGGGATTACAGGCATGCACTACCATGCCTGGCTAACTTTTATATTTTTGGTAGAGAAGAGGTTTCGTCATGTTGGCCAGGCAGGTCTCAAACATCTGGCCTCAAGCAATTTGCCCGCCTCAGCCTCCCAAAGTGCTGGGATTACACGTGTAAACCACTGTGCCCAGCCTCATAAATCTTAATATTGTATCTCTGACAAAGACTTTCTTATTTCAAGAGCTCAATATTCTATTCTCCATCACTTTAAAACAGATTATAGAATTTTTTTAAAATTTATTTTTTATTTCAATAGGTTTTCAGGAAACAAGTGGTGTTTGGCTATATAAATAAGTTCTGTAGTGGTGATTTCTGAGATTTTTATGCACCCGTCACCTGAGCAGTGTACACTGCACCCAATGTGTAGTCTTTTATCTCTTGCTACCCCCACACTTTCCCCCAAGTGTTCAAAGTGTTGTTCTTATGCTTTTGAGTCCTCACAGCTTAGCTTCCACATATAAATGAGAGCATACAATGTTTGATTTTCCATTTCTGAGTTACTTCACTTAGAACAATAGTCTCCGATTCCATCTGGTTTGCTGCAAATACCATTATTTCATTCCTTTTTATGGCTGAGTAGTGTTCTATGGTATATATACATATACCACATTTTCTTTATCCACTCATTGATTGATGGGCATCTGGGCTGGTTCTGTATTTTTGCAATTGCAAATTGTGCTGTTATAAACACGTGTGTGCAAGTATCTTTTTCATATAATGACTTTTTTCCCTCTGGGCAAAAACCCCACCTAGTAGTGGGATTGCTGGATCAAATGGTAGATCTACTTTTTGTTCTTTAAGGAATATCCCCACTCTTTTTCACAGTTGTTGTACTAGTTTACATTCCCACCCGAAATGTAAAAGTGTTCTGTTTTCACATCCATGCCAACATCTACTATTTTTTATTTGGTCATGGCTATTGCAGGAGTGAGGTGGTATTGTGTTGTGATTTTGACTTGCACTTCCTTGATAATTAGTGATGTTGAGCATTTTTCCATATGCTTGTTGGCTATTTGTTATCTTCTTTTGAGAATTGTCTGTTCATGCCCTTAGCCCACTTTTTGATGGGATCATTTGTGTTTTTTCTTGCTGATTTGTTTGAGTTCTTTGTAGATTCTGGATATTAGTTCTTTGTTGGATGTATAGATTGTGAAGATTTTATCCCATTCTTGGATTCTCTGTTAACTCTGCTGATTATTTCTTTTGCTGTGGAGAAACTTTTTAGTTTGATTAAGTCCCATCTATTTATCTTTGTTTTTGTTGCATTTGCTTTTGGGTTTTTGGTCATGAAGTCTTTTCCTAAGCCAATATCTAGAAGGATTGCTCCGATGTTGTCTTCTAGAATCTTTATGGTTTCTGGTCTTAGATTTTAGTCTTTGATACATCTTGAGTTGGTTTTTGTATCAGGTGAGAGATGAGGATCCAGTTTCATTCTTCTACACTTGGCTTGCCAATTATCCCCGCACCATTTGTTAAATAGTGTACCCTTTCCACACCTGGTCCAGATTACAATTTCATTCTGAGGCAAATACTCCCCCACCTGCCCAACAATTTCCTCTTTGAAAGGTGGCTGGAGCTAAGAGCATTGTCAGAGTGCACGTATCATTTTCTCTCTCAGACCTTTCCCAAATTAATCAATGCTTAGGCCTTAGACCCAGAGGGGCCAAAAGGCTGCCTTATTCTCAATATGTATTTTATCATTCAATCTGCTCCTGACATTAGAAAAAAACTCCAAAAGCTAGATTCAGGCCCTTAAACCCCACAACAGGATTTAATTAACCTTGCCTTCAAGGTGTACAACAATAGAGAAGAGACAGTCAAGGGGCAATGCATTTCTGAGTTACAATTACTTGCCTCTGCTGAGAGACAAAACCCAGCTGCACCTCCAGCACACAGGAACTTCAAAACACGTAAGCCGCAGCGGTATTCCTACAGGACCTCCTCCCTCAGGATCGTGCTTCAAGTGCTAGGAATCTGGCCATTGGGTCAAGGAATGCCCACAGCCCAGAATTCCTCCCAAGTGGTATTCCATCTGTGCAGGGACCCACTGGAAATCAGACTGCCCAGCTGACCCGACAGCCACTCCCAGAGCCCCTACAGCTCTGGCGCAAGGCTCTCTGGCTCCTTCCCAGATCTGCTCTGCTTAGCGGCTGAAGACTGATGCTGCCTCATCGCCTCGGAAGCCCCCTGCAGCATCACGGATGCCGAGCTTCAGGTAACTCTAACAGTGGAGGTAAATCCGCCTCCTTTTTAATTGATATGGGGGTTACCCACTCCACATTACTTTCTTTTCAAGGGCCTGTTTCCCTTGCCCCCATAACTGTTGTGGGTATCAACGGCCAGGCTTCTAAACCTCTTAAAACTCTCCAACTTTGGTGCCAACTTGGACAACATTCTTTTTTGCACTCCTTTTTAGTTATCCCCACCTGCCCAGTTGCCTTATTAGGTCAAGATGTATTAACAAAATCATCCGCTACCCTGACTGTTCCTGGACTACAGCCACATCTCATTGCCGCCCTTCTTCCCAACCCAAAGCCTCTTTTGCATCCTCCCCTTGTATCTCCCCACCTTAATCCACAAGTATGGGATACCTCTACTTCTTTGGCAACCAACCATGCACCCCTTACCATTCCATTAAAACCTAATCACCCTTACTCCACTCAATGCCAGTATCCCATCCCACAGCGGGCTTTAAAGTGACTGAACCCTGTTATCACTAGCCTGTTAGAGCGTGGCCTTTTAAAGCCTACAAATTCTCCTTACAATTCCCCTATCCTACCCGTCCAGAAACTGGACAAGTCCTACAGGCTAGTTCAAGACTTTTGCCTCATAAATCAGATTGTCCTTCCCATCCATACTGTTTTGCCAAACCCTTTTACTCTCCTCTCTTCAATACTCCCTTCCACAACTCATTACTCTGTTACCAACCTCAATGATACCTTCTTTACTATCCTGTTACATCCCTCTCCCAACCTCTTTTTACCTTTACTTGGACTGACCCCGACACCCACCAGTCCCAGCAACTCGCCTGGACTGTCCTACCCCAAGGTTTCAGGGACAGCCCACACTACTTTGGTCAGGCTCTCTCTCATGACTTACTTTCTTTCTGCCTGTCTGCCTCCCACCTTATTCAATATGTTGATGAATTTCTTCTCTGTAACCCTCTTAACAATCTTCCCAGGAGGACACTACCCTACTTCTTCAACATCTCTACTCAAAGGGGTACCAAGTATTCCCCTCTAAGGCTCAAATTTCTTCCCCTAATGTTACATATCTTGGCATAGTCCTCCATCAACATACATGTGCTCTTCCTGCAGACCGTGTTCAGTTAATCTCCCAGACCCCAATCCCCACCACCAAACAACAATTCATTTCCTTCTCAGGCATTATTGGATACTTCTGACTCTGGGTACCAGGCTTTGCCATTCTAACCAAACCACTTTACAAGCTCACTAAAGGTGATTTAGCTGATCCCATAGACCCTAAGTCCTTTACTCATTCTTCCTCTCATTCTCTTAAAAAGACCCTAGAAACAGCTGCCACACTAGCACTCCCTGACTTGTCCCAAACGTTTTCCTTACACACAGCTGAAATACAAGGCTGTGCTGCTGGAGTTCTCTCACAGGAGCCAGGCCCATGACCTATAGCCTTTCTACCCAAACAACTTGACCTTACAGTTCTAGGCTGGCCCTCATGTCTGCGTGCAGTGGCAGCCACTGCTTTAATACTTCTAGAGGCCCTCAAAATCACAAGCTGTGCTCCACTTACCCTCTACAGTTCTCACAACCTTCAAGCATTAATATCCTCCTCACACCTTTCACACTTACTGTCTGCCCCTCAACTCCTCCAGCTCTATTCACTCTTTATTGAAACCCCAACAGTAACTATTACCCATGGGTCCCATTTCAACCCAGCTTATCACTTAGCACCCAGCACAAGTCCTGAGCCACATGACAGTATCTCCCTAATACACATAGCATCTTCCCCCTTTCCTCATATTTCTATTCTTCCAATCCCAAATCCAGACCACACTTGGTTTATTGATGGCAGTTCTTCTAAACCCAACCAATTCTGGCCAGTTAAAGCTAGTTATGCTGTTGTGTCCCACACCTCTATTATCGACGCTACTGCACTTCCTCCCTCCACTACTTTCCAACAAGCTGAACTGATTTCTTTAACTCATGTGCTCTCTCTCACCAAAGGAATGTACATTAACATTTACATTGACTGCAAAGATGCTTTCCACATCCGCCATAACCATGCTGCTATTTGGGCTGAAAGAGGTTTTCTTACCAAACAAGGCTCTTCCGTTATCAATGCTGCTACAATAAATGCTCTCCTTAAGGCTGCTCTCCTGCCTGCCAAGGCTGGGGTCATTCATTGGAAAGATTACCAGGAACCAACTGAACTTATTGCTAAAGGAAATGCCTATGCAACAGGACAGCAAAAGACATAGCAAATGCCTCCACACCTGCAAATATTCCAGCTCTCACTCCAAAAGGCCAGTATTTTTCTTTCTTCTCTATCACCCCCACCTACTCCTCTTCTGAAAATCTGCTCTACTACTCTTTTCCAACTCAGTGAAAGTGGTTCTTAGGTCATGGAAAATTCATTCTTCCTCAGCTTAATCCAGGAGACAAAGATTATTTTATTTATTCTCTCTCCTGCATAGGATCTGCAATCAGAACTATTACACTTCTCCATTCAGATTTCCACTCACACCTATGGAAAAAGGTTAATATAATAGATCTTTGGCTTAACAACAGGGAATCCTATTCATATGATGGGAAATGGGGACAAAGAACTTTGGTACGTAAAACATTATTCCTTCCTTGGCCTAAAAAATTCACTGCCACCTACCTTAAAGCTATTATGCTTAATTGCTATTTAAAAAAATTTCTATTAGGAGAATTCTAAACTCAAAAATATGCTAACTGGTGCCTTGTTAACCACACAAAATTGTACCCAAAAACTTTCTAGACCAACTTGCTATAAAACTAAATTTTCTTTAGGTGTCCACACCACCCCTAAGTCATGCCTGAAGTAGCCCTGAGAAACATCACCCCTACCCCAATAACCCTCAGTAAAAACTTACATTTTCTGTATCTTTTCTTATAACTTTATATTTTATAAATAAAAAGACAGGAATGTCAGGCCTCTGAGCTGAAGCTCAGCCATTATAACCCCTGTGACCTGCACATATACATCCAGATAACCTGCAGGAGCCAAGAAGTCTGGAGCAGCCAAAAACCACATAGAAGTAAAACAGCCAGTTCCTGCCTTAATTAACCCACCTCATGACATTCTACCATTATGACTTGTTCCTGCCCTGCCCCAACTGATCAATCAACCCTGTGACATTCTTCTTCTGGACAATGAGTCCCATGATCTCTCCACCATGCACCTTGTAACCTCCTCCCCTGCTAACAATAGAAAAACACCACCTTCAATTGTAACTTTCCACTGCCTACCCAAGCCCTATAAAGCTGGCCCTCTCCTATCTCCCTTCACTGACTCTTTTTTCAGACTCAGCCCACTTGTACCCAAGTGAATAAACAGGCTTGGTGCTCACACAGAGCCTGTTTGGTGGTCTCTTCACACGAACGTGCTTGACACTCACCTTATGTTTTTGTTTGCTTTGTTGAAGATCAGTTGGCTCTAAGTATTTGGCTTTCTTTCTGAGTCCTTTATTCTGTTCCATTGATCTATGTGCCTATTTTTATACCAGTCCCATGCTGTTTTGGTGACTATGACCTTATAGTTTAGCTTGAAGTCAGGTAATGTGATGCCTCCAGATTTTTTTCTTTTTGCTTAGTCTTGCAAAAAGCAAGACTATGTAGACTCTTTTTTGGTTCCATATGAATTTTAGGATCTTTTTGCTACTTCTGTGAAGAATGATGATGGTATTACTGGTGGAGGATGTCCAGATTCTTGGTATCTTGAACAAAGAATTGGACAAAATGCACAAAGCAAGGAAAGCAAAAGCAGAGATTTATTGAAAATGAAAGTACATTCCACAGGGTGGGAATGGGCCTAAGCACAGGGGCTCAAGAGACTCGGTTACAGAATTTTCTGGGGTTTCAGTACTCTTCTAGTTTTCCCATTGGTTAGTTGGTGCATGCTCTATGTAAATGAAGAGAATGAAATGAAGTTAGAGAGTCATTTACTCAGAATACACCCTATGTAAATGGAGAGGATGTTACTTGGTGTGTCTGATCTACGTAAATGGAGAGGATGAATGTGAAGTTACAAAGTGTAAATTGTGTAAGTGGAGAGGATGAAGTGAATTTACAAAACCATTCATATTCCTGTCATTGCTGAAGTGCTTCCATTTGATTTAGTTCTAGGAAGTCAGCCTGTATCAGTCTTATGTTCCCTGCCTCCAGGCACTATTCTCCAGCCTCAGTGATATTTCAGTGGAAATTGCATTGAATTTGTAAGTTCCTTTTGGCAATGTGGCCATTTTCACAATATTGATTCTACCCATCTATGAGCATGGGATGTGCTTCCGTTTGTTTGTGTCATCCATGATTTCTTTCAGCAGTGTTTTGTAGTTTTCCTTGTAGAGGTCTTTCACCTCCTTGGTTAGATATATTCCTACGTATTTTATTGTTTTTGCAGCTTTTGTGAAAGAGGTTGAGTTCTTGATTTGATTCTCAGTTTGGTCACTGTTGATGTAGAGCAGAACTACTGATCTGCAAACATTAATTTTGTATCCTGAAACTTTGCTGAATTTATTTAACAGGTCCAGGAGCTTTTTGGATGAGTCTTTATGGTTTTTTAGATATACAATTCTATCATCAGCAAACAGTGACAGTTTGACTTCATCTTTATCGATTTGGATGCCCTTTATTTCTTTCTCTTGTCTGATTGCTCTAGCCAGGACTTACAGTACTATGTTGAATAGAAGTGATGAAAGTGGGCATCCTTGTCTTGTTCCAGTTCTCAGGGGAAATGCTTTCAGCTTTTCCCCATTCAGTATAATGTTGGCTGTGGCTTTTATTACTTTAAGGTATGTCCCTTCTATGCCAATTTTGCTGAAGGTTTTAATCATAAAGGGATGCTGGATCTTGTCAAATGCTTTTTCTGCCTCTATTGAGATGATAATGTGATTTTAAAAAATTCTGTTTCTGTGGTGATTCATATTTATTAACTCATATATGGTGAACCATCCCTGTATCCCTGGGATAAAACAAAATTGATCACAGTGGATTATCTTTTTGATATGCTTTTGGATTCGGTCCACTAGTATTTTGTTGAGAATTTTAACATCTATATTCATCAAGGATATTGATCTGTCATTTTTGTTCTTGTTGTTATGTCCTTTTGTGGTTTTGGTATTAGGGTGATACTAGCTTCATAGAATGATTTAGGGAGGATTCCCTCTTTCTCTATAAAAAAGGAATGGTACTAATTCTTCTTTGAATATCTGACAGAATTAAGCTGTGAATCCATCTGACCCTGGACTTTTTTTATTGTCAATTTTAAAATTACCATTTCAATCTTGCTGCTTGTTACTGGTCTGTTCAGAGATTCTACATCTTCCTGGTTTAATCTACAAGGGTTGTATACTTTCAGGAACTTATCCATCTCCTCTAGGTTTTCTGTTTTATGTGCATAAGGGTATTCATAGTAGCCTTGAATAATCTTTTGTATTTCTGTGATATCAGTCATAATGCTTCCCATTTCATTTCTAATTGAGCTTGTTTGGATCTTCTCTCTTTTCTTGGTTAATCTTGCTAATGGTCTATTAATTTCATTTATCTTTTCAAAGAACCAGGTTTTTGTTTCATTTCTTTTGTATTTTTTTGTTTCAATTTCATTAAGTTCTGCCCTAATCTTCATTATTTCTTTTCTTCTGCTGGGGTTGGGTTTGAATTGTTCTTGTTTCTCCAGTTCTGTGAGTTTTGACCTTAGATTGTCTTTTTGTGCTGTTTCAGACTTTTTGATGTAGGCATTTAATGCTATAAACTTTCCTCTTAGCACCACTTTTGCTATATCCCAGAGGTTTTGATAGTTTTTGCCACTATCATCATTCAGTTCAAAGAATTCTTCAATTTCCATCTTGATTCTATTGTTGATCCATTGATCATTCAGGAGCAGATTATTTAATTTCCATGTATTTGCATGGCTTTGAGGGTTCCTTTTGGAGTTGATTTCCAATTTTATTCCACTGTGGTTTGAGGGAATACTCGAGATAATTTTGATTTTCTTAAATTTACTGAGACTTGTTTCATGGCCTATCATATTACCTATCTTGGAGAATATTCCGTGGGCTGATGAATAGAATGTATATTCTGCAGTTGTTGTGTAGAATATTCTGTAAATATCTGTTAAGTTCATCTATTGTAGGATATAGTTTAGGTCAATTGTTTCTTTGTTTACTTTCTGTCTTGATGACCTGTCTAGTGCTGTCAGTCATATATTAAAGTCCCCCATTGTTATTGTGTTGCCAACGATCTCATTTCTTAGGTTTAGTAATAATTGTTTTATAAATTTGGGAGCTCCAGTGTTAGGCACATATATATTCAGAATTGTGATATTTTCCTGTTGGACTAGTCCTTTTATCATTATATAATATCCCTCTTTGTTTTATTTTGTTGTTGTTGTTGTTTGTTTTTTGGTTTTTTTTTGAGATGAAGTTTCACTCTTGTTGCTGAGGCTGGAGTGCAACAATGCAATCTTGGCTCACTGCAACCTCCACCTCCTGGGTTCAAGCAATTCTCATGCCTCGGCCTCCTGGGTAGCTGGGATTACAGGCACCTGCTACCATGCCTGGCTAATTTTTGTATATTTAGTAGAGAGTGGGTTTCACCATGGTGGCCAGGCTGGTCTCAAACTTCTGACTCAGGTGATCCTCCTGCCTTGGCGTCTCAAAGTGCTGGGATTACAGGTATGAGCCACCACACCAAGCCTCTTTGTCTTTTTTAACTGCTGTTGCTTTAAAATTTGTTTCATCTGATATAAGAATAGTTACTTCTGCTTGCTTTTGGTGTCCATTTTCATGGAATATCTTTTTCCACCCCTTTACTTTTTTATGTGAGTTTGTATGTGTTAGGTGAGTCTCCTGATGACAGCAGAAACTTGGCTGATGAATTCTTATTCATTCTGCAATTCTGTATGTTTTAAGTGGAACATTTAGACCGTTTACATTCAATGTTAGTATTGAGATGTGAGGTACTATTCTATTAATCCTGCTATTTGTTGTGTGAATACCTTTATTTTCATTGTGTTATTGTTATGTAGGTCCTATGAGATTTATGCTTTAAGGAGGTTTTTTTTGGTGTAGTTTAAGGATTTGTTTCAAGATTTAGACCTCTTCTTAGCAGTTCTTGTAGTGCTGGCTTGGTCGTAGTGAATTCTCTCAGCATTTGTTTGTCTAGAAAAGACTGTATCTTTCTTTTGTTTATGAAGCTTAGTATCACTAGATACAAAATTCTTGCCTGATAATTGTTTTGTTTAAGGAGGATAGAAATAGAACTCCAATCCTTTCTAGCTTATAGGGTTTCTGCTGAGAAATCTACTGTTAATTTGAAAAGTTTTCCTTTATAGGTTACCTATGCTTTTGCCTCACAGCTCTTAAGATTCTTTCTTTCGTCTTGACTTTAGATAACCTGATGACACTGTGCCTAGGCAATGATTTCTTTGCAATGAATTTCCCAGGTGTTCTTCGAGCTTCTTGTATTTGCATGTCTAGGTCTCTAGCAAGGCTGGGAAGTTTTCCTTGATTATTCCCTCAAATACGTTTTCCAAACTTAGATTTCTCCTCTTCCTCAGGAATACCAATTATTCTTAGGTTTGGATGTTTAACATAGTCCAAAATTTCTTGGAGGCTTTATTCATTTTTTAAAATTATTTTCTCTTTGTCTATGATGGATTGGGTTAATTTGAAAACCTTGTCTTCAAGCTCTGAAATTCTTTCTTCTGCTTGGTCAATTCTCTTCCTGAGACTTTTCAGTACATTTTGCATTTCTCTAAGTGTGTCTTTGATTTCCAAAAGTTGTGATTTTTTAAATTTATGCTATCTATTTCACTGAAGAATTTTCCTTTCATATCCCATATCATGTTTTTGATTTCTTTAAGTTGGACTTCACCTCTCTCTGGTGCTTCCTTGATTAGCTTAACAATCAACCTTCTGAATTCTTTTTCTGGCAATTAAGAGATTTTGTCTTGGTTTGGATCCATTGCTGGTCATCTGGTATGATCTTTTGGGGGTATTAAAGAAACTTGCTTTATCATATTGCCAGAATTATTTTCCTTGTTCCTTCTCACTTGGGCAGGCTAGGCCAGAGGGAAGACCTGGGATTCAAGGGCTGCTGTTCAGTCTTTTGTCCCATGGACTGCTGCTTTGATGTGGTGTTCTCCCCCTTCCCCTAGTAATGGGGCTTCCTGAGAGCCAAACTGTAGTGATTGTTTTTGCTCTTCTGGGTCTAGCCCCCAGTGAGCTACTGAGCTACCAGGCTCTGGACTGGTACTAGGGAGTGTCTGCAAAGAATCCTGTGATGTGATCCATCTTCAGGTCTTGCAGCCACGGATACCAGCACCTGCTCTGGTGGAGATAGCAGGGGAGCGAAATGGACTCTGGGGGGGATTCTCAGTTGTGTTTCTGTTTAGTGTGCTGGTTTTGTGATGGTTGGCTTGCAGCAAGTAGGTGGCACTTTGAAGAGTACATAGCTGCATTCCTATAGGGAGGATGCAAACTTACCCTAGGGATGCCTGGTTAAGTCTTCAGGTTTCTCAGGTGATGGGCAGCGCCATAGAGCTCCCAGGGAATTATGACCTTTGTCTCTGGCTACCAGGCTGGGTAGAGAAGAACCACCAGGTTGGGAAAGGGATAGGCATGGTTGAGCTCAGCCTCTCCTTGGGTGGGGTTTACTGTGGCTGCTGTTGGGAATGGGGTTTGGTTCTCAGTCCAATGGAGTTATATTTCTAGGGGAATTAGGGCTGCCTCTCCTGAGTCATACAGGTTGCCATGGAAGTGGGGGAAAGCTGTAGTCACAGGCCTCACCCTACTCCCATGCAGCCACAGTCCTAAAGGCTGGTCTCACTCCCACCGTGCCCCACCAACAGCACCAAGTCTATTTCCAGGCAGCCGGTGACCATGGCTGAGAACTTGCCCCAGATCACAAGCCTCCCTGCCAAGAGAGCAAGGTGACTTAACAGTTTTTTGGTGTCTCAGGGAGCCTGCCATGGTGATTCGGTTATTTCAAAGAGTCTGTGGATTCTCTTGGCTTTCTTGGTATGTTTCTGTGGTAGTTCTTGGAGCAAAAGTTCACAATGTGAGTCTCCACATGCTGCTCTGTCTGTCCAAGTGAAAGCTGCAAGCTAGTCCTGCCTCCTATCTGCCATCTTCACGCTTTTATTTCCATAACATTGTTTTTAAGCAGCAATAGAAATACATTTTTCTATAAGTGTTTTAATTCCATGTTTCTACATCCCACCTAATTGTTTTCTCAGAGAACCAAGAAAGCTTAGTACGGCGGAAAGAACAAAAGTTTTGGAAGCCAGATTGTTTTTTCCTAACTTGGGAGTCCTTGGAATAGCTAATTAATCTCTCTAACCTTAGTTTTTTCAACTATAAAATGGGAATAATAATATTGTCATGGCATTGTTGTGAAGACTGCAGTGTTTTCTAAACCTGTCTAATCTGAATCAAAGGAGTCATTTGTTAAAAATGCAGATTCTCCAGTTCCTATGCAAATTCATTTCAGTAGGTCTTAAAAGGGCCTAGTAGGAGAAAAACCCGTTCCCCAGGTGGCTTATTATTATCACAGAAATTCGAAAAACACACGTATAATGCGTATGCATGTGTAAGCATTAATTTCTGATGCATATAGACAATGATCATGGCAGCTTATGTTGGTAAATCCCAACCACTTTTCTATTTATTTCTGCAAGAAAAAATTAGCAGTTTATTATGTTGCATAATATTACATTATATTTTGTAATTATACAAAGTATAATAAAATATACAATATTAATTTGTCACTAATTGTATTAGTCTGTTTTCACACTGCTATAAAGATACTGCTGAGACTAGGTAATTTATGATGAAAAGAGGTTTAATTGGCTCACAGTTTTGCATGGCCAGGGAGGCCTCAGGAAACTTACAATTATGGCAGAAGGCGAAGGGGAAGCAAGGCACATCTTCACAAGTTGGCAGGAGAGACAGAGAGAGATAGAGCACAGGAGAAACTGCCACTTTTAAACCATCAGGTCTGATGAGAACTCCTTCACTATCAGGAGAACAGCATCGGAGAAACCACCGCCATGATCCAGGCATCTCCCACCAGGTCCCTCCCTTGACACATAGGGATTACAATTCGAGATCAGATTTGGATGGGGACACAGAGCCAAATCATATGACTAATGTTTTCATATATCTGAGTCATATTTTGCCCATTCCATTTAAAGCTTTTTATAGGTGAATTCATTTTTCATCTTCCTGACTCACAGAACATGGTTCAAAATAGGCAACTAATAAATATGTATCAAATCTATGATGAATTCACTTTTCCCTTAGGATATTCTTGAATACATTGTGTCAATGTCTTAACTTTAGACTCTAAAGATGTTGTTGTAGGCAACTAAAATTGTATTGGATATCTCAAATAAATGATTAGTAGTCTGCAAACAATAGGTTCAGGTATGTAATATAGAAATATAGTAAATATAGATTTCACCAGGCATAGATTCTTGTATGTTTTTAAGTTTTCAGAATCTTTAACTTACCTTCTATCAAACTACACATGTAAATATTTGAGAAGGTGATTATAATGAGTTAATTTTTCTTAAACTTTTTTTGTTTCATTGATGCCTATGGTTAAAAATGTATGAGATGTTAGAGTTGAGAAAGATTACTTTTTGTATATCCTGTATTAGAATATGAAATATAAAGACCTCTTAAAAAACGTTTTTTATTTCTCTCTGTGCCTGGAGAAAGAGATACATTCCAATGAATTTTGAAATGTCTAATGAAATGCCTCATGAGCTACCAAGCCTGGTAGAGCACAGAAAACTCCCTAGAGGATAAAATCCTAGAGGAGAGATTCCTGTGCACAAACTGAAGTAACATATTCAAGTAAAATATATTTATAGATCTTATAAAATAAATTTAATTTCTCTTTTATTTTGCAAAGACATTATTTTCTATTTATATGTACTCAAAACCCTTATTTTTGCTTATTGTAGTTTCTCGAATATTTCTTCCCCCTTTTTCTTTCTTTTCTAGTTTGGACAGGCAGGGGAGTTCTGCTAAAGACATAAATATACATTAGCTCAAAGTTCCTGTAGAGGAAAAGAGAAGAACACCGAAAGCAGATGAATAATTATTTAGTTGGTAATTTCTCAGAGAATGAGAAGAATGAACATTTTATTTTTATTCCAATCTCTTTTAAACGTGTTTCTTAGTTTGCAAAAGTGAGATGGGTATGCAATTTTCTATAAATTATCTCAACAAATTATGGATGAGCACAGACCTGCGATTTTCTTGGAAGGGTAGGTCTATTCTAGGGATTAGGACGTTGGTCATTACGTACCAAAATTTAAGTATATTTTTAATCATTTTCTTGGGCTGGGCACACAGACCCTTATAAATTCCAAGTGACACAGATATGTATCTAACAAAGTTCTTTTTTGGAACTTTTTCCTATGAATATTAGGGGAAATAGGATGTTGATTGGAATCTTGATGCTGAGTGAAATAGGATCATGGAGAAACCATTTTTAGTTGTTATAGGTTACAATAATAACCAATAAAATTGTCTGTAAATTGGTCTAGAAGTGGAGAGCAAATGGAAATAGACTTTTTGGTTATTTGCATATTGATGTGCTCAAAACCCCTAAACTAGTACCTTATGCACTTTTTCTCATCCCTGTCATGTGAGGTGTTCTCAGAGTAGGATGCATTTTGACTTAGAAAACACAGTCTCTTAGTATAATAAACATAATCTCATCAGCATGTTATAGACATTGTGCATATTCCTCATTTATCTTGCTAAAGGTACAAGCATGCTTTTGAACCTGTTGACAATAATGGTGTCAACTCGATGGATAGATTGCTTTGGGTCAGACTACTATGGCCTCTTCAAGCATGTGGCCAGATTCATTCAATTTTGTTTTTTCCTTTGTGTTTTGTTCTTGTTTTATTATTTGCTATTCTCTCTCATTTCTTTTCTCACTCTCATTTATATGTAACCAACACTTTGTTGATCCCAGTTGCCCCTTGAGACTAATGGGATCACCTTAATAAAGATAATTTAAAGGTTTCTGGCTCTTGTGTCCCCTCCTCAAAGCTTAACTAATAATCCCTTCAATTTTTTTTCTTATCCTACTCTCTCCCTAGAACCCAGACATACATCCAGAGCAGGGCCAGATAAACTCAAGTGCCATTTGCCACACTGAACTCAGAATCACTACATGAAGATTGTCATGCCTGGCTCCTTTTTTTGACAAAGTTTACTTCTCCCAGGAGGCTCCTCAGGCTTTTGCAAGAAAGGTTGGGTTTACTTGCTCCATCAGGTTGGCAAAAATGCTGAGAACTGTTTGGATTACACCTCCACTCAAGCCACATGATTGGATTCTCAGAGTCTCCTGATGCAAACAGGTGGGCTCAGTGATCATTTAAAACAAAATGTAGGTCTTTCTCCACCCAGCTGATTTCAAAACCAGTGAATTGAAGAGAACAGTGTTTTCAGACATTATCTTCTTTAAACTTTTTTTCTTCATTTCAATAGCTTTTGAAGTACAAGTGGTTTTTGGTTGCATGGATGAATTGTATAGTGATAAAATCTGAGAGGCTAGTGCACCAGTCATTCAAGTAGTGTATAGTGCACCCAATATGTATCTTTTATCCCTCACACCCTCTCAAACCTCCCCCTTCTGAGTCTCCAAAGTCCATTGTATCACTTTGTACACCTTTGTATACTTATAGCTTAGCTCCCACTTGTAAGTGAGAACATACGGTATTTGGTTTTCCATTCACTTAGAATAATGGCCTCCAGCTTCATCCAAGTTGCACAAAAGACATTATTTTGAACTTTTTTATGGCTGAGTAGTATTCCATGGTGTATATATGCCACATTTTCTTTATCTACTCATTAGTCAATGGGCACTTAGGTTGGTTCCATATCTTTGCAATTGTGAATTGTGCTGCAATAAACATATGTATGCAGGTGTCTTTTTGACATAATGATTTCTTATTCTTTGGGTAGATACACAATAGTGAATTGGCTGGATCAAATGGTAGATCTACTTTTAGTTCTTTAAGACATCTCCATACTGTTTTCCATGGAGGTTGTACTAATTTACATTTTCACCAGAGTGTATAAAGTGGCCCCTTTTTACCACATCCACACCAATATATATACTTATCTATTGTTTTTTGGCTTTTTAATAACAGCAGTTCCGTAGGAGTAAGGTGATATCTTCTTTGTGGTTTTAATTTGAATTTTCCTAATGATTAGTGATGTTGAACATTTTTTGATGTTTGTTCGCAATTTGTATACCTTCTTTTTGAGAAATATTAATTCATGTCATTTGCCTACTTTTTGATGGGTTTGGTTTTTTCTTGCTGATTTGAGTTCCTTGTAGATTCTGGATATTAGTCCTTTGTCAGATGCATAGTTTGCAAATATTTTCTCCCATTCTGTGGGTTTTCTGTTAACTCTGATGATTATTTCTTTTGCAGATATTACCATCTTGGTAAAGATTTCCCTCACTACCTATACCTTCACGTGCACATAGACACATAACCAGGGTTTTTGTTCCTCCTGAGACCTTTTTCCCTCTGCACCTTCACACTAGATTGTAAGTTATTTGCACGTAGGATGTGTGACAATGTAGGATTTACTATGTACGACAGGAAGACGTCCAATAGGTATATGTCAAGTGAATGAATGGATACCTGGGATTTACCTTTAACAAAACAGCCTCATGAGATGTACCAAGTGTGTGAAGCTCTTAGCACAGTGTCTAGCACCTACTGAATGCTCAATAAAAGTATTCAATAGGTGCTAGACACTGTGCTCAGAGACTAATGTAAGAGATTATTATAGTCATTATGATCATAATTTTCTTCATCATGCCTCATATTGTCCCTTGGCTTAAAAAGATCTCTGTGTCATAGAAACTAAGGTTCTAAGCCAGATATATTTGGATTGCCTGCTTCCATTTCTAGCTTCAAGCCAATGTTGCATGTTCTGTTTTAGATAGGACCCCCTTTTGACACCCTAATATATGCCCTCCCCTTTCCCAAAACCCAAATTCATATAACGGCTCATTCCAGCTTTTAAATTTTGGCTCAATGTAAGCTTTCTCTAAGAAGCAAAAGGACATGGAACTTTAAACCTTTCCCTGTATCTACAGATACAGATAGTGAATTGAGGGGTTTTATGTTGTAAGTACTGTACAGAGATATTCACACAGGTGCTGGAAAGAAAACTACAATCCCTGGATGTTAAAGTTTTTAGATTCTTGCATAGTTCTCAATAATAACAATAACATATGAAGAGGATTCTATTATTAAAAGATACATGTACAATAAATGAACTTTATCTCCCTGAAAATTTTAAACAATCCAGCATGTAGTAGAAAGCTCAGTGCCTTTGGGATAGATGGCATATCGAGTTGGTCACTGCCTGGAGAAGGACTTGAACAACAATGAAAGCATGAAGGCTCAGTAATCATCAATCTTGTTGCAGTTAATTAACTTTTGACAAAACTATTCTATGTGTTGTGCTTTTTTTTCATGTTTGGCCCATCATTTAATAAAATATCATAACAGAGGTGGGTTGACACAGCTTTTTTCTTATTAGCAAGTTGATAAAAATGTTTTTGTCCCAACCAGACCAAAGTTCTCTGTTGTATGATCATCTTTGTCAGTGTCCCAAACCCTGTCTTTGTCCAGAATTGTCTAGGTAGAGACTGGTTTATCTAAAGCCAGCATACTCTGTATTTATAAAACCTACTCCCTCAAACCACCTTTCTAACCCATCTCCTGAAGTCACTCTAAATCTTATTTATTGATTCTCAGTAATTTGCTACTGATATTTTTGCTCTAAGTGCTCTCATACTGCTATAAAGAAATACATGAGACTGGGTAATTTACAAAGAAAAGAGGTTTAATTGGCTCCCAGTTCCACAGGCTATATAGGAAGCATGGCTGGGGAGGCCTCAGAAAGCTTACAATCATGGCAGAAGGTGACGGGGAAGCAGGCACATCTTTACATGGCCAGAGTAGGAGCAAGAGAGAGAGAGAGAGAGAGAGAGAGAGAGAGAGAG
>NW_012118265.1:8876989-8879541 GCF_000951035.1 Colobus angolensis palliatus | reverse complement strand
AGAGAGAGAGAGAGAGAGAGAGAGAGAGAGAGAGAGAGAGAGAGAGGGGAGACTGGGGAGGTGACACACATGTTTAAACAACCAGATCTTGAGATAACTAATTTCCAGGAGAGCAACACCAAAGGGGAAATCTGCTCCCATGACCCAATCACCTCCCACCAGGCCCCACCTCCAACATTGGGGATTACAATTTGATGTGAGATTTGGGAGACTACACAGGCACAAACTATATTGCTAAGTTTTATCTAAAAGATTTTCAATCATTTTACAAAGAAAGTAAAATCTGTGTGGGTATGCATGTGTGTCTTGAAAAATAAATGTGACAAAGAAGTTTCTTTCTTTTAAAAGTCCCTGAGTAGTTCTTATTTCATAGGTTCTCAAAGTTTGTTCCCTAGACAAGTAACACTGACATCACCTTGGAACTTGTTAGAAATGCAAATACTTGGGCTCTAGGCCTACTGAATCAGAAACTCTGGGGGCAGAGCCCAGCAATCATGTTTTGACAAGTTCTTCAGATGATTTTGATGCTCAAGGTTGAGATCCACTGTGTCACGATTAATTTTACATCAACTTGACTGAATGAGGAATACCTAGATAGCTAATGCATTACTTCTGGGTGAGTCTGTGAGGGCATTTCCTGAGGAGACTGGTGCGTGAGTGAGTGGATTGAGCAGGAGAGATCCGCTCTCAAAATGTGGGCAGGCACCATCCACTTGGCTGGGGGCCAGTTGGGACAAAAAGAGGAAAGGATTTCTCTTTCTCCTGGAGCCAGGACACTCTTTTTCTGACATCAGAACTCCAGACTCTTAGACCTTTGGACTCCATAACATATGCCAATGACACCTCTAGTTTCTCAGGCCTTCAGCTTTGGACTGAGCATTACGCCATTGGCTTTCTTGCTTCTAAAGCTTTCAAACTTGGACTGAGCCATGCTGCCAACATCCCAGGTTGCCCAGTTTGCAGATGGCCTGTTGTGGGAGCTTTCAACCTCCATAATTAAGTAAGCCAATTCTTCTAATAAATCACTCCCATCTCTCTTTCTCCCTCTATCTCTCTATTGTCTCTCTGTCTTTCTCTATCTCACCATCCATCCATCCATCCATTCATCCATCCATCCATCTATCCATCCATCCATCCATCCATCCATCCATCCATCCTATTTGTTCTGTGTTTTTGGAGAACCCTGACCAATACACACTGTTTCTAAGTGACCTCCCTAACTTTTCCTAAAATATCATCTCATCTTGGTCATGTGTCTATGAAAAACTTGACAAAATCTGTTTCTTAAAATCCATGGATTTCTTTTTAAGTTAAAAATTACAGGTAGCTTTTACTCTTTCTGAAACTCATTTTAATTTAGTTGTGGTGACTACCAAGTAGCTACATTCATCGATAATTCGTAAGTCATAAACTCACAAGACTTTGTGGCCAGCAAGGTGGCATAGGTAATATAAAACCAATGAAGAGGGCGGAACAAGATGGCTGAATAGGAACAGCTCCAGTCTCCAACTCCGGGCACGAGCGACACAGAAGACCGGTGATTTCTGCACTTTCAACTGAGGTACTGGGGTCATCTCACTGGGGAGTGCGGGACAATCAGTGCTGGTCAGCTGCTGCAGCCTGACCAGCGAGAGCTGAAGCAGGGGGAGGCATTGCCTCACCTGGAAAGCGCAAGGGGGAAGGGAATCCCTTTTCTTAGCCAGGCAAACTGAGACACACAACACCTGGAAAATCGGGTAATTCCCACCTCAATACTGCGCTTTAAGCAAACGGGCATACCAGGAGACTATACCCACACCTGGCCGGGAGGGTCCCATGGCCACGGAGCCTCCCTCATTGCTAGCACAGCAGTCTGAGATCTAACCACAAGGCAGCAGCGAAGCTGGGGGAAGGGCGCCCGCCATTGCTGAGGCTTAAGTAGGTAAACAAAGTCGCTGGGAAGCTCGAACTGGGTGGAGCTCACAGCAGCTCAAGGAAACCTGCCTGTCTCTGTAGACTCCACCTCTGGGGACAGGGCACAGCTAAAAAACAAAAAAAGCAGCAGAAACCCAACTCTGCCTGACAGCTTTGAAGAGAGCAGTGGATCTCCCAACACGGAGGTTGAGATCTGAGAAGGGACAGACTGCCTGCTCAAGTGGGTCCCTGACCCCTGAGTAGCCTAACTGGGAGACATCCCCCACTAGGGGCAGTCTGACACCCCACACCTCACAGGGTGGAGTACACCCCTGAGAGGAAGCTTCCAAAGTAAGAATCAGACAGGTACACTCGCTGTTCAGCAATATTCTATCTTCTGCAACCTCTGCTGCTGATACCCAGGCAAACAGGGTCTGGAGTGGACCTCAAGCAATCTCCAACAGACCTACAGCTGAGGGTCCTGACTATTAGAAGGAAAACTGTCAAACAGGAAGAACACCTATACCAAAACCCCATGAGTATGTCACCATCATCAAAGACCAGAGGCAGATAAAACCACAAAGATGGGGAAGAAGCAGGGCAGAAAAGCTGGAAATTCGAAAAATAAGAGCGCATCTCCCCCTGCAAAGGAGCGCAGC
>NW_012118265.1:8875997-8876318 GCF_000951035.1 Colobus angolensis palliatus | reverse complement strand
GAGCTAAAGGAGGAATTATGTACCCAGCGCAAAGAAACTAAAAATCTTGAAAAAAGAGTGGAAGAATTGATAGCTAGATTAATTAATGCAGAGAAATTAATGTCATAAATGAAATGACAGAGATAAAAACCATGACACAAGAAATACGTGACAAATCCACAAGCTTCAGTAACCGACTTGATCAACTGGAAGAAAGAGTATCAGCGATTGAGGATCAAATGAATGAAATGAAGCAAGAAGAGAAACCAAAAGAGAAAAGAAGAAAAAGAAATGAACAAAGCCTGCAAGAAGTATGGGATTATGTAAAAAGACCAAATCTAC
>NW_012118265.1:8869381-8871193 GCF_000951035.1 Colobus angolensis palliatus | reverse complement strand
GACACATGCACACGTATGTTTATTGCGGCACTATTCACAATAGCAAAGACTTGGAATCAACCCAAATGTCCATCTGTGACAGACTGGATTAAGCACATATACACCATGGAATATTATGCAGCCATAAAAAGGATGAGTTTGCGTCCTTTGTAGGGACCTGGATGCAGCTAGAAACCATCATTCTTAGGAAACTATCACAAGAACAGAAAACCAAACACCGCATGTTCTCACTCATAGGTGGGAACTGAACAATGACATCACTTGTTCTCGGGAAGGGGAACATCACACATCGGGGCCTATCATGGGGGGGGAGGGGGAAGGGATTGCATTGGGAGTTATACCTGATATAAATGACGAATTGATGGGTGCTGATGAGTTGATGGGTGCAGCACACCAACATGGCACAAGTATACTTATGTAACAAACCTGCACGTTATGCACATGTACCCTAGAACTTAAAGTATAATAATAAAATAAAAAAATTAAAAAAAAATAATTAAAAAATAAAATAAAATAAAAATTAGAAAAAAAAAACCATTGTAAGAAAATAGAGAATAGTGACAACTATGCTAACAAATGAAGAGTGTATTCCTTCCTGCTTAAATCTATTGAAACTCATATTTAAAAGAATATTGTATGATGAAACAAAACAGACATGTTTTTACTACAGCCTTCAGTTTATATTATTGTCTATTACACTAAGGAAATCTCTTTAAAGCCTATCTCAAGAAAATGATTTGTATTAAATACATAGGGATACTATTTAATTCTGATTGCTGGAATTGCATATATTTCTAGCTAAATATGAACCTCAGAGTAAATAAAAGAGAATAAAAATGTATAGCATGATAAAATTATTTGCTTTGAGTCAGACTTTAGAAAATCAAAGTAGGGTTTCTAACAAGGTTTAAAGAGTTATGCAGGTTTTGAAATCTTTTCATGATGACTTGATTTTATTCCCTCATCTGATTTCACTTAGCATTATGCTAAGAAATATATGCAAGAGCACATCCAAGACAGCTGCCAATTGAAAAGAAATTAAAGCATGAAGAGGCAGAGAAATTAACATAATATATACCTTTTTGATCTAAGAGCACCATTTTGCAGGACTCTTGGGTTTTTGGATAGAAAGTTAATATAAGTAATGCAAGTGTTACTGATTTCTTTTCATCCGATTCATAGAAAAGAAAATGACATTTCTAGGGTTTTTTCCCCCCTTCCAAGAGAAGATAATAACTTTCTGGTTAGCATAAATTCCCCCTGCCCTTTTCCTCAAAAATAGACATACTGAAAAAAATAGACATTTATTTATTTCTAGCTTAATGAACATTGTTTATTTTGGGCTTCTAAAAACTATAAGGTTAAAGATTTAGATATAGGCTCTCTTTTATTGCTTTCCTTTAAATAACATAACCTGTATGTTTTAAAACTCCTATTTTTATATTGTGATACCAGTGAAATTCTCTGGTATTTTCAAACATCAAGTAAATAAAACTCTAAACATTTATCTAAAAAATTTACTAATTGTGGAGTCAAAATATGAATTCATTCCTAAAGCATTTTTTTCCCCTCTGTTCTGCCTTTCAGCTAAAGTTTGGGCTATGAATTCAAATGTTTTCAGGGCTCAGGTGAGGAAAAGAGTAAAACTGGCTATAGGTGGAGACTGAAGATTCGGAAACAATTTTTGTCATAGGAAGAACTTGAGACCAGCATTACCAGATCTTCCGGTTTTTCAAGAGAAGCTGAAAATATCTTCTCTTTAATGTGAAATCTCTGTATTTAAAATGCTATATATTAATTTTTGTTTTTTTT
>NW_012118265.1:8864755-8869056 GCF_000951035.1 Colobus angolensis palliatus | reverse complement strand
TTTCTCTGGTGGCTATAGAGATGATGGGTGCAAGTATTGAGGCATGGGACAGTTTCCTGAGAAACTGGGGTTGTGTGGCAATCCCTTGCAAAGACTGAACTTATGTATTTCCTGGAAATGCCTCATTTTGGGGTAAACCAGGAATGTTGGTCACTCTAAACCTGAGGTGTTGGCTATATTTAAATGCACATGGACTGAAAAAGAAAAAAGTTATATGAAAGTTTCTAGGTAGTCTGACACCACTTGAAGGTTGTTCCATACTCCAGGGACCTTAATGTGTCCGTTTAAACTCAATTTAACAATTCATTATGCATTTCCCATGTGCCAGATACTGTTCTAGGTACTTGGGATTATCAGTGGATAAAAAAAAAAAAAGACAAAGATTTATTTTCCCATGGAGGGCAGTTTACATTCTAATCAGGAGAAACAAATAGCAAACAATTATCATGAAAGGAAAAACCCTGATTGACAGAAAACACTAAACGTGCTTTGAGAAGGAGAAAAGTCAGCAAAGGGTTGGGAGATTTGGATTGCAGAGGTTTGGGTCTCTTTGCAATATAAAAATCTTTGCCCAGGAAAGGAGGTAAGGGAGTGGGCCAGGAAGATATCTGAAAATGTGCTCCAGGCCATGGAAGCAAATGGATCCAAGACCTATGTTTCTATATTTTCCAGGAGTAGTGAGGAGGCCAGCATGTGGGAACCCAGAGAATGAAGTCTGTGGTGGTAGGAAAAGAAGTTAAAGCAACCATGGGAGAAAAATAATCATTAGGGACTTGTGTGTCACCATAAGGACTTTGGCTTTTGCGTAGATGGAAATAGGGAGCCAGCTCAGGATTTTGAGCAAAAGACTTACATAATTTGATTTACATTTTAAAGGAATAACTCTGCTTGGTTTGTGGTGAGTAGATTCAAGACTTACAGGTGGTGGGTGAGGAGCACAGAGCAGAGACCTGCAAAGAAGCTATTGAAATAAACCAGAAGAAAGATCATGGTGGCTTGTACCAAAGAGGCAATTGTGCTGATGAAAAGTGGTCAAATTCTAGATTTTTAAAAACTATTTATTTCAATTTTTTTTTCTATTTCTTTTTTTTTTGAGACAGTGTATGTTTCCGTTTCCCAGGCTGGAGTACAGTGGTGTAATCCTAGCACCTTGCAGCCTCAAACTCCTGTGTTCAAGCAATCTTCCTGGCTATGCCTTCTGAGTAGCTAGGACTACTGGAAGGTGCCAGCATGCTGGTTACTTTTTATTTTTACTTTGTTGTAAAGATGGGGTCTTTCTACATTGCCAAGGCTGAATTCTTGACCTCAGCAATCCTGCTGCCCTGACCTTCCAAAGTGTTAGAATTACAGGGGGATTGAGCCACCACACCCATCCAAAATAATTTTAGAAGAGTTGCAGAGAGTTCCCAAGTTACCTTTACCTAGCTTCCCCTGACGTTAATGTCTTACATAATATGGTCCATTTTTCAAAACTTGAGATTAATAGTACAATACCATTAATTGAATTATAGACTTTATGTATATTTCATCAGCTTTTCCACTTAGTGTCTTTTTTCTGTTCCAGGATCCAAACCAGAGTTCTACCACCATGATCTCAGCCGTTATGTCTCTTTGGCTTCCTACAATCTGTGAGTGTCTCAGTCTTGTTCTGTCTTTCATGACCTTGTCACTTTTGTAAAGTACTGGTGAAGTATTTTGTAGACTTGCTTCCTTTCAATTTGGGTTTGTCTATATTTTCTCATAATTGTTGTCAGATTATAGATTTTGAGGATAAATACCACTGAGATGATGGGTCTTTTCATCATACTGTATTGGGGGTACCTGATATCAACATGACTTATTGCCAATGATTCTGAGATCACAATGATTCTGAGATCACTTTGCTAAGGTGCTTTCAGTTTTCTCTACTGTAATGTTGCTATTTCCCTCTTTCCATACTCTATTCCTTAGAAGCAGGTCACTAAGTCTAGCCCACACTCAAGGGGCTGGAAGTTAAGCTTGAACTCCTAGAGAGAGAAATATCAGAGAATTTGTGGACATATAATAAAATCACTATAGTAATTAATAAATATTTTGGGGGAGATACTTTGAAGCTATGCAAATAACATATTTCTCTTTAAGTTTTACATGAATTGGTGGAACTTGCCTGTGGAAATTATTACTGTGGTGTTCTATTAGTGATTTTCTATTTCCCTCAATCCTTCAACATAAATTAATTGAAATTCTTCTGTAAGAAGGACTTGTCCCTTCTCTCTGGTATATATCTTATAATTTATTTATATCAGTCTGAACTCATGCATTTTATTTTCTTTTGGGTTAGAATCCAATGCTATTGTTATTTATTTATTTATTTATTTGGTCAGATTGTTCTAACTTTGGTCATTGGAAACTCTTTGATTGGCTCCTGTGTCTTTTTGATGTACCCACCTCCAAGGTCCCCCATTCTTTGGAGCACTTCTCTACTTTCTAACACTACAAAATGCTCCAGGCTTCTCTTACGTTTTTCCCTGCAACCACCCTAGAATCAGTGATTTTCCGAAGAAGCCCTGGTGCCTTTTGTTTGAAGGATGATACTTAAAAAGTAAGATCTAGACACTAGGTAGACTTGCTGCTAGCGGGAGGTCATTACCTCTAGACCTGTCTAGTGACACAGCTAGGAAATAAATACATATTACTAACCCAAGTATGTTAGTTTCCTATGCTCTGTAACAAATTACCACAAACTTAGTGGCTTAAAACCATACCAGTTTACCAACTTACAGTTCTGGAGGTCAAACATCTGAAATGAATTTCAGTGGGCTAAAATCAAGATATTGGCAGGATTGCATTACTTCTGGAGGCTCTAAGAACAAATCAGTTTCCTTTCCTTTTCCACCCTTTAGAGGCTGCATTCCTTGACTCAGACACTTTCTTCCATTTCAAAGCCAGCATCACAGCATCTTCAAATCACCATTGCATCATTGTGACACTCTGCTTTAGTTGTTGCTTCTCCTCTGACACTTTTAAGGACCATTGTGATTATGTTGGACCCACCCAGATAATCCAGGTTAATCTCCCCATCTCAAGGCTCTTAACTTAATCACATCTGCAAAGTTCCTTTTGTCACATAAAGTAATATATTCATGTTTGCCCAAGATGAGAATGCAAATATATTTGGAGAGGGGGCATTCTTCCCCCTACCACTTCATGTATATATGCAACTATGTTTATTTATGTATTCATCTGTTTGTGTGTGTGTATATATATGTGTGTGTGTGTATTTACACACACATTTATATATATATGTATATATGTATATATATGTATATATGTGTATATATATGTGTATATATATGTATATATGTATATATATGTGTATATATATATATACACACACACAGAGGAATGTGTGTATTCTCTCAAGAGGAATGAACTATGGGGACTCTATATATATATGGATCAATTCTGATGATAGAACCAACTCAATTTCCAGTTAGATTGGGTGTAAAGTATGAGAAAGAGAGGAGTCCAGTATGACTTGAGGTTTTGACACTTGAAAGAACGAAACTGACTCCAAGTGAGAAGAGGAAGGCTTAGGTAAAGTAGCTTTTGCAAGAATTCAGTCTTGGACATGGTAAATATTAGATTTTTATTATTATAGAAATACAAGTAGAGCTGTTGACTAAGAGCTTGGAATTTCAGAGTGAGGTCTTTTTTAAAATGGAGATGTAATTTTAAAATGGGTGCGGAATACCAGTAGGAAGAATATCAGGTATTTAAAAATGTAGGAACATCATCTCAAAAATATTAATTCAGTCTTGTACATGGTAAGTTTTAGATTTTTATTAGAAATATAGGTAGACCTGATGACTAGGAATTTGGGTATAAGAGTTTGCAATTTTGGAGTGAAGACTGAACTAATACTATAAATTTGGGAGCTACTAGCATAAAGACAGCATTTGATGTCCTCATGAGATAACTAAAGGAGTAAGTGTAGACGGAGAAGCAGCTCATAATGTTCAACAATTAAGTCCTGGCATTATCCAACATTAAGAAATTGTAGAGAAAAGGGACATGAAGCAGAGAGTAAGTTAAAAAGAATAGATTTTAGCTGCTTAGCAAGAGTGAAATAGAAGGCCGGGTGTGGTGGTTCATGCCTGTAATCCCAGCACTTTGGGAGGCCGAGGTGGGCAGATCACGAAGTCAGGAGTTCAAGACCAGCCTGGCCAACATGGTGAAACTCCGTCTCTACTAAAGATACAAAAAATTGCCAGATATGGTGGCACATCCCTGTAATCCCAGCTACTTGGGAGGCTGAGGCA
>NW_012118265.1:8827870-8864360 GCF_000951035.1 Colobus angolensis palliatus | reverse complement strand
CATCTCTACTAAAAATACAAAAAATTAGCTGGGCGTGGTGGCAGGTGCCTGTAGTTCCAGCTACTCTGGAGGCTGAGGCAGGAGAATGGTGTGAACCCAGAAGGCAGAGCTTGCAGTGAGCTGAGATCAAGCCACTGCACTCCAGCTGGGATGACAGAGAGAGACTCTGTCTCAAAAATGCAAAAACAAAAACAAAAAACAAACAAACAAACAAAAAACATGGGGACATGATCTCAAATCTATTGAATCAAATAATATATCTCTTGCAGTCTCAATAGAAATTAGTACTTTTATAACTGTCTTTTACAGCAGAAAACAGTAAAAATATTACCAAACTTGTATTCATTATTTAGACATGGGTAAACTCAATGCATCTGTTGAGAAGTATTCTAATTTATTAGTTCCAAAATAATAAGTTAGTTTGAAGAACTTCACTTTTACCTGTTCTTAAGAGCATTCGTCATCACACTGTTCACACTTTCTGGGTTGCAAGCAGTCTTAGAAGAACTAAGACACTGGGCAGCCTGTCCTCCAATTTACTCAACTTAAAAGGCAATCAAGGTTGATCTCAGCTATTCTATGAGGCAGACAGATGGAAATCACTCCTCAAAGACAATTGCTGTAAATTCTATAAATCCTTTGAGACTCAAGACATTTCCTATGAAACTATAGAGAAAATTAGTGCTTATTAACAAACTTATTATCCTCTAATTCTCACAGCACAAATTGTGTATATGGAAATGTACAAAAAAGCAATATTAAGGGTAAGATTACAGCAAATAATCTTTTCCACCTCAGTCTAAAAATATCGACCAAGAGACAAGCAAAGGCAAAGTTATTGTTGTTATAAAATAAGCCATAACATCGGTCCATTGATTGGAAATAAAAACATAATTTCCTCTTAAATTATCCCATGGAGTTCAATTTAGCCATATTAGACTACAATAATCACATGAGTTTAGGTACTTTTCTATTTAAATTAGCAGTTCTGTCAAGAGAAATGAACTATGGGGAATCAAAATGAATACAGATTGATATCAGAGGAAACTTGGGCAGAATCTTGCCTAGGCTGGTGTTTAAGGCTCCTAAAATTACTAAATGTACTAATTTACTAGTATATTTTAACATACTAGTTCATTAAAATGTCCTAATACATTTTAAGCCCAAGGGACTGTATATTAGATAGGGAAACAACAAATGGGATATACTTAGATATATATGAAGAAATTTATTATGGGATTGGGCTCGTGAGATTGTGGTGGCTGTGAAATCTCATGATATGCCATTTGCAGGCTGGGGAACCAGGGAAGTCAGTAGCGTAGTTCTGTCTGAGTTCAAAGGCCTGATTCTAGCATAGCGGGTGACGTAACTCACAGTCTGAGGTCAAAGGCCTGAGAACTGAGAGTGTGGGTGGAAGAAGGTCTGAGAATCAGGAACTCTGATGTCTGAGAGTAGGAGAGAAGATGCATGTCCTAGCTCAGAGAAAAAGACAATTCACCTTCTCTCCACTTTTTTATTTTATCTAGGCCTGCAATGATTGGAGGATACCTACCCACATTGATGAGGGTGAATCTTCTTTATTCAGTCTGCTGAATTAAATGCTAATGTTGTCTGGAAACACCCTCATGGATATACCTAGAAATCATATTTTACTAGCTATATGGACATCCCTTAGCCCAGTCAAGTTGACACATAAAATTAAGCATCACAAACTCATCCCTTGTCTACTTGGTATCCTTAAGCATCTCCTTAAACCATATTTGATCTCAAAATAAACACAATAATGAGGTTATAATTCTTCCTAACATAATACAACTATCCTGTGTATAGCTAAAAATGCATTAATCTCTTCCCCAGAAGAGGTAGTAAAGTCTTTGAATGATGTTTACTCTTCTCTTGATGTCCTGTAACTTAAGTACTGTGATGTAAAATTTGCAATATTTAAATGCTGATATAAAGTGAATACATCTTATGTTACATAATTAGGGAATAAGAGAGGAAATTAAACAAAGATATTTGCATATATATATATACACACACAAACACACATATATACAGAAATGCATTCATAACAAAATAAGAAGAAAATAATTATGACAATTACACTCCCTACTTCTGTAACTTGTCCTGTGGTCACAGCTAGTATTTATAACTTCCTTCTTCTACTCATTATGTATGTTCTTTGCCTTCAGCAAGAACCTTGTCTGGTTATGGTTCTTTACCTGTTGGGGTGATCCAAACTTTCATTCTTGAAGGGTCCCCCCTGGATTGGGTTGTTGTATTTTTCACTGACCTTAATCACAGGGTGGGGTAATATTAAGAGATGCTCTAAGGATTTACCTGTATTCCAGACATACTCTTCCTTACCTCCATTGTGGAGTGGTAGTCAATTTTTCCTGGGTAGCCCAGAGTAATCACCCCAGCCAACACTGTAACTCCCTTCTTGGCCTGTTGACTCCGAGGCATGAGGAGGCCAAAGTTGCCAGGTGGTAGCCTTAACTTTTAGTTCAATAGAATTGTTGTGTCTCTTGGTAGAAGCATTCCTCTCTCTAGAACTAAGACCTTGAGGTCAGCAGAGCATAAAGTCATGGGAACAGGAAGCAAACATTTTGCTAGTGGACCAGTAGGGGTAATAGTGAGTGGTGCCATTTTCTTTTCCGTCCTTTGATTCCTGGACTTGTGTATCTTAGCTATTGGAGAAACAGCACCATATATTGGAGAATGATTCAGAGCATATCCAGACTTTGGAGAACCTTCCCCCAGCCCTACAAGGTATTGCCACCTAGCTGGCGTGGAGTCTTCAAAAGGCCATTCTACTGTTCTACCAAGCCAGCTACTCCAGCAAGATCAGTGAATTCTGTGAGCGCAAGTGCTATTGCTGCACTTCTTTGGCTTTGAAGTGAGTTCTTTGGTCAAAAGCAATGATATGAAGGATACCATGATGATAAGATATTCTGTAAGTCCAGGGATGGTACTGTTGACAGAAGCATTGTGTGCAGGGAAGGAAAAATCTGTATCTAGATTATTTATTTTAATAACCACAAAATGCTGTCCCTACCATGATATAAGCAGTTCAATGTAATCAGCCTGCCACCAGGTATCTGGCTGATCACCCTGGGAAATGGCACCATATCAGAGTCTCAGCTGCTGGCAGATTGAGCACTCAGTGGTAGCTGTAACCAGATCCACCTTGGTGAGTGGAAATCTGTGTGGCTGAGCCCATGCATAGCTTTCATCCCAACCAACATGGCCACTTTCTTCATGAACCCATTGGGTGATGACAGGAGTGACTGAGGAAAGAAGCTGGCTGGTATCCAGAGAATGGGTCATCCTATCTACTTGATTGTTAAAATCCTACCGTGCTTGGGTCACCCTTCAGTGAGCATTCACATAAGACACAAATATCTTTACATTTTCCTTGCCCATTCAGAGAGGTCTATCACTCTTCCTCCAATTTTGTTATCATCAATTTTCCAACAATGTTCCTTCCAAATTTCATCCAGCCCAACCAGTGGTTACAGCCCATGAATCAGTATCTAATCACACATCTGGCCGTTTCTCCTTCCAAGCAAAGTACACAACCGGATGTACTGCCAGAAGTTCTGCCCACAGGGATGGGGGGCATTTTCCTTCTCCACTGTCTTCAGGGATGTCCCGGAAAGGGGCTGTAATGCTGAAGCTGTCCACTTTCAGACAGTACCTGTGTATCATGCAGAGACATCTATAAACTAGGCTCAAGTTTTCTCTTCCTCTGTTAACTTATTGTAGGGAAATCCCCATGAGGCCATAGGTACAGAGCACAGGTGCAGGAAGTGTAGCAGGAGTGGGGACCATGAATGTTTGGACCACTTCCTCATGTAACTTACTTGTGCCTTCAGGGCCTAATTGGGTCCAATCACATATACATCACTTCCATTTGATAATGCAGTTTTGCTGGGCGTACGTAACTTTATGACTTAGTGGGTCATCTAACACCCAGTTCATCAAAGGTAGATCAGGTTCCTTGGATTCATGGTGGCCCATGTTTAAGCACTCAGTTTCTATTTAGACCCAGTAACAGGAAAAGAGCTGTTACTCAAAAGGAGAGTAGTTATTTGCAGATGATGGGAGGGTCTTGTTCCAAAAACCTGAAGGCCTGATCTGTAATTTACCTATGGAGGCCTGCTAAAGGCTCCAAACAGCATCCTCATCTGCCACTGCCACTTTAAGAAACAATGGTACTTAAAGATAAGGATGCATATGGCCCAAGTGGCACAGCTGCTTGTACAGCAGCCTGGACCTTTCAGAATTTTCTTTTTGTTCAAGACCCCACTAAAAACTAACAGTTGTATAGGTCACTTGGTAAGTACACCAAAGTAACACACTAAAGTGGGAAATATGTTGCTTCCAAAGTCCTAGTAGGCCCACTAAACATCATGTCTCTTTTCTTATTGTAGATGAGGCCGGGTACAACAACTTATCCATCTTAGAAGAGATATCTTGACATGCCTCATACCACTGGACCCCTAGAAATGTAACTGAGGTAAAGTCTGCTGATTTCCTACCCTGTCAAAGGGTAACATCTTTCAAGTCCTTAATGGTGCCACCAATCTTTGCAACCCTCCAAGAATGCCATATTTCTTTTGATTTACCATTTTCCTAGGTAGAAACAGTTCTAATGGCTTCTGTTTGGCCTTTCCCCCCATAATAGGTAAGAAAACCTATCTGAGGACTCTACCAGCTGCTAAGTATGTCTGTTCCAATTATGCTGTCTGGATTTGAAGAAATAACCGCAAAATGGGTTCTGGGACCCACCAGATCCACTGTGAGACAATTTAAGCTAAAACTACATTGATCACCTGACCTCTGTAAGCCCCTACCTACTCTTACTGGAGTGACATTATGGGTCTCCCAGAATCAATATACAGTTGACCCTTGAATTATATGAGTTTGAACTACACAAATCCACCTATATGTGGATTTTATTCAACAAATGCATTAAAAATGTTTTGCAACAATTTGAAATAAACTTGCAGATGAACTACATAGACTGGAAATATTTTTAAAAAATTAATAAAAAGGCTGGGCATGGTGGCTGAAGCCTGTCATCAGAGCACTTTGGGAGGCTGAGGTGGGTGGGTTACTTGAGGTCAGGAGTTTGAGACCCACCTGGCCAACATGGTGAAACCCCATCTCTACTAAAAATACAAAAATTAGTCGGGCATGCTGGCATGTGTCTGTAGCCCAGCTACTCAGGAGGCTGAGGCAGGAAAATCTCTTGAAACCAGGAGGCTGAGGCTGCAGTGAGCCGAGATCACACCACTGCACTCCAGCCTGGGCAACAGAGCAAGCCTCCATCTCAAAAAGAAAAAAAAAAATTAAGAAAAATGTAAGTATGTCATGAATTCATAAAATATATGTAGATGCTAGTATACTTTATCATTTACTGCCAAAAAATATATACAGATCCATTACAAAAAGTTAAGCTTATGCACAGACACGCAGTACACGGTGCCACTAGCAGTTGAGAGAAATGTAAATAAATATAAAGATGCAGTATTACATTATAACTGCATAATATTAACTGTGGTATATACTATACCACTGTAGTAATTTTGTAGCCACCTCCTGTTGCTATTGTGGTGAGCTCAAGTATTGTATCTTATTAAAACACCATATGATACGAATCCTAACCACATAAGCAGTTATCTCTCCAGGAAATTGCATATTGCAGTAAAAAATGATCTCTTACAGTTTTCTCCTGTTATTCATTGTGTTTAATGCAATACTGTAAACTTTGAATAACACTATGGGACCCATAAAAAATGCCAGTAGTGATGCTAGAAGTGCTCCTAGGACACAGAAAAAAGTTATAACATTACAAGAAAAATTTAATTACTTGATATGTACCATAGATTGAGTTCTGCAGCTGTAGTTGTTCGTCATTTCAAGATAAATGAATCAAGTGTAAGAACCAATGTAAAAAGAGAGACAGAGAGAGAGGAAAAGAGACAGAGAGAGAGAGGAAAAGAGAGAGAATTCCTAAAGCCCTTGCTGCAGCTACTTCAGCATGCATAGAAACCTTGCACTTTTTTTTTGACCGGGTGCAGTGGCTCATGCCTGTAATCCCAGCACTTTGGGAGGCCGAGACGGATGGATAACCTGAGGTCGGCAGATCGAGACCAGCCTGACCAACATGGAGAAACCCTCTCTACTAAAAATACGAAATTAGCTGGGGGTGGTGGTGCATGCCTGTAATCCTAGCTACTCAGGAGGCTGAGGCAGGAGAATCACTTGAACACGGGAGGTGGAGGTTGTGGTGAGCTGAGATGGTGCCATTGCACTCCAGCCTGGGCAACAAGAGCAAAACTCTGTCTCAAAAAAAAAAAAAATCCTTTTATCTTGTATTGAAAATGTAGTTTTTATGTGGATACAGGATTGCTACAAGAAAGGCATATCTATGAACTCTAATATGATTTGAGAAAAACCTAAGTCATTACATGACAATTTAAAGCAAAGGTGAAGGATGTAAAGCTGGAGAAATTAAACCAGCAAAAGATGGTTTGACAATTTTAGAAAGCAGTCTGGCTTTCAAAAAAGTCAAGATAACAGAAAAAGCAGCTTCTGCCAACCAAGAGGCAGCAGACAAGTTCCCAGAAGTAATTACGAAAATCACTGAGGAGAAAGGATATCTGCCTGAACAGCTTTTAAATGCAGATCAAAAGTCTTATTATAGAAAAAAAAGCCACAAAGAACATGTATTATTAAGAAAGATAAGTAAGAACTAGGATTTAAGACAAGGAGGAATAGGCTAACTCTACTGTTTTGTGTAAATGAAGTTGGGTTTATGATCAAGACTACCCTTATCTAAAAAGCCACTAACCCTCAAGCTTCGAAGGGAAAAAGTAAGCACCTGCTGGCAGCCTTTGCTTGTACAACAAGAAGACCTAGACAACAAGAACTCTTTTTCTGGATTGGTTTCATTGATTATTTGTCCTTGAAGTCTGAAAGTTCTTTTGATATTAGACAATGCTCTTGGACACCCACAATCCAGTGAGTTCGACAGTGAAGATGTCAAAGTGGTCTACTCATCCCTGAAGACAACATCTCTAAGTCAGCCTCTAGATCATAGTGTCATAAGGACTTTTAAGGTTCATCACACATTCTACTCTATGGAAAGAATTGTCAACACTATGAAAGATAACTTATGATAAAGAGAACATCATTAAAGTCTGGAAGGATCACTCCATTAAAGTTGCAATCATTGTTATAGAAAAGCCACAAAAGCCATCAAGCCTGAAATAAATTCCTGCTGGAGAAAACTGTCAAGGTGTGCATGACTTTACAGGATTTACAACAGAGCCAATCGAGGAAACCATGAAAGAGATTGTGGATAAGGCAAAAAGATGAGGGATAAAGAAGCCTTTCAAAATACAGATTTTGGAGAAATTCAAGCATGAATAGACACACCACAGGAATTAACAAAAGATGATTTGATCAGTGCCAGGCGATGAGGAAGAAGACATAGAAGAAAGAAGAAATGCCAAGAAACAAATTTATATGAGACAATCTGGCAGAAGCATTCTGATTGTTCAAGATTGCTTTTGATTTCTTTTATGACATGGACTCTTATGGGCATTGAACCTAAAGCAAACAGTGAAAGAAGCTTTGGTGACATATAGAAACATTGTTAGAGAGTTGAAAAAGCAAAAAATGTCAGAAATTACAATATATTTCCTCAAAGTTATGCCAAGTATGACAGCCTCTCCTGCCTCCCCTTCTACCTCCTCCCCCTCTTCTGCCTCTGCCTCTAAGTCAGCAATACTAACTTGCTCCCCTTCCTCCTCCTGCTCAGCCTACTTGACATGAAGATGATGAGGACAGAGGCCTTTATGATGAGCCACTCCTACTTAAATGAATAGTAAATATATTTTTTCTTCCTTGTGATTTTTCTTAACATATTTTCTAGCTTTAATGCGAGAATACAGTATATGATACATATCACATACAAAATATGTGTTAATTGATTATGTTTTCGTAAGGCTTCTGGTTAACAGTAGGCTACTAGTAGTTAAGTTTTTGGGGTGTCAAAAGTTTTGTGCTGATTTTTGATTGGGCGGAGATCAGCACCCCAGACCCCATATCATTCAAAGGTCAACTTTAGTTCAGAATCATTGTCTAGCAGTTATTCAAAGTTCTGATTATTTCTTTTCCTTCAATGCACAGTTACTCTTTTAAGAGGCCATGGGTCACTTTAGGGAAAGCTGAGAGAAAAATTAACAGTATAAAATTTTGGTAGTGTACCAGGTTTCTTCCTTAGAGGGACCTGGTCTCTTCTCATTCAAGGAGTTCTAGGTCTGCAAATGGCTCAAGTCTGGGAGTTAATTGAAGGGCTGTGACTCTCTGTCTTTATGAGTCAGACTTTTGTTCACTATCTGCTTATACAAATCAAGTAAGAATTTAGTAGGCTTCCTATCTATTTCACTTCTAGGAACACATTATTAACTAGCTATCCTCATAGTTCTCTGAGAATCAGACTATTCTGGTTGCTGTTGTCCTTTATGGCAACTATGGCCACCTTGCCTCTGGCAGTTGAGTGCTGACACAAGATTCAATTGCTTCCATTGCATTTAGGTTTTCTAATTGTGAACTGACTGCAGTTCACACTCTAGGGTTTGGCCTACAGAGAAGAGCAATCATGGATGTCTTCAAGGATGCTAGGAATCCCCTCACAAATTTGTTTCTCAAAATAAATTTAGAAAAAGCTAGGTCTTAAATGACAAATCCACTCTGACATTCCAATTTCTCTAAGCCTTTGAATCCCTTCCTCTACATTAAAGCAAAGGAGATTAGGCAGGTGGGCTGTCTTGTGAACCATGTTTCAGCCAACCAACCACCAGACAGATAGACCCCTTTCTTACTCTCTGAGCAGCATCAGTAAATGCAGAATCTCTGCTTGGTGGGCCTATATCAATGAAGTCAGCCTCATCCAATTTTATGCTCCTTCTACCACTATCTGACACCCTTAATATCCATTCCTATATGTGTTCCCTTGATTTCTGCTTGTATAAATTAGAAAACATAAACAGTTCTTTTGGAGTGTTGTATACCTCCTCATGAGTCTGCTGGGACTTGAGTCTAGTTATAGCTCTAGAAGCAAAAAGGGGCAGTAGGAGTGGGCCCTGAGGAGAATTTATATTTTCTTGAATGGGTACTGCCTTATGGGAGGCCATTATCATTTCCTCAGGCAGTACAGGCTCAATTCCCTCAGATGGAGGCAGATAGGCTGATACAACTGGGGGCTAGTGGGCAGGCTGCTTTTGCTGGGGGTGAAGAGACCTCTTCCACTGGCAAAGATTTACCCGAATTTAGGACTCAATGTCCCCAACTTCATTAGTGTCTTTCCATATGTCCCCATCTCAACTTACAGGATCCTATTTATTCCCAATGAATATCCTCACTATAATAGTAGATACTGCGTGAAGCTGGGAGTTCAGCTTGTGTTGTAATTCAGCCAATCACAAAATAAGGTCTTGTGTCTCCATCTGAGAAGGTTAACAGAGTACCCAGTTCCTTACTTGTTATAAGTGGTTGATTAGGAGTATCCAAGGCAGATATTTTGCATATCTCTATAAGCAGATAATGCCATAAACTGTCAGTGCCTTTTTTTTCCACTACTGGAAAGAGTCGTTAGCATTTTAAAATCTAATTAGAGAGCCAATCCCAGAAACCCCAAAATCAATTGAGAAAAACACAAAAAAAATTCTGTTAAGAACCACCGTCAGTACCAAAGTCTGTATTATCAGTCAGGGTTCTCTAGAGAACAGAATCAATAGGATATGTGTACACACACACGCCACACACGCGCACACACACACACAATATGGAAATTTGCTCACAAGATTATGGAAACTGAGAAGTCCCATTATATGCCATCTTCAAGTTGGAGAACAAGCAAAGCCGATGGTGTAATGTACTCCAAGTCTGAATGCTTGAGAACCAAGGGAGTTGATAGTTTACTTCCCAGTTCAAGGCTGAAGGTAGAGAGAAAATTAGCTCTTTCTCTTCTTTTCTGTTCTATTCAATCTCTTAATGGATTAGATGATGCCTCCCACATCTATCCAAAGAGGATGCATCTTCTTTACTCAGTCTACTCTACTTATTAAAATGCTAAAGTTTTCCAGAAACATCCTCACAGCCATACCCAGAAACAATGTTTTGCCAGCGATGTGGGCACCCCTTGATCTAGTTAAGTTGGCACATAAAATTAATCATTAGTGTCTGTCAAGTACGTTCCAGGCGTGTGTGTGTGTGTGTGTGTGTGTCAGAGAGAGAGAGACAGAGACAGAGAGAGAGAGAGAGAGAGAGAAATATGCTAATCTCAAGGGAAATCAGATGACTCCTCAATGTCAGTTGGCATATGCATGATTCTCCTAGAAATCATTCTGCCATGAGGAATGAGATGAGCAGCATGAGAAGGCTCTGCCACATTTGACAAACGTGAATGATACCTTTGCAGATCTGTTTCCTTAAGCCAGAAGATTATATAAACACTTAAGAATTTTAGAATTTCCATACCAGTTTGACAGCCTAATATTCTCATTTCACAAAGGTGAAATGACAGTGCCACGGGAACCGATGAATAGGTTTTAAAATAGAATGAAGCTTTTATAACTCTCTATAAGATATTGGCTTGAACCTCCTTTCATTTTATTTAGAGATAAAGATTCACCTCTAAAGCTAACTGTACTCTTGATTCAACAAAAATCTACAGACCTAACTCTGTTGTATGGGATGCTCACTTCCTGTTTTATACAAAAAAAGTCTGTAAGTGTCAAAGAAAATTTTCTTTAAATCAGTTTGTATACATCTAATGTTATGGCCAATCTGCCTTTGCAAAAAGTGGTCCAATGCTGTATTGATTTGCATATGTGCAAAAATACAGAGATCACCATTGGCTCTGTGCCATGCAGCTGGTCTGTGTACACGTAACCTTGGGATTTCACTGTTACTGTAATGAGTTGGTTGAATGAATGAAACTGTTGGGGTTTTATTTAAGAATCTATTTTTATTTGGTGCTCATATTTCTAGCTTGCATTAACCAGGTTGAAAAAAATGAACCAGTGGACTAAATAGAATAATTATGAATACAAATGAGGTTTTGATGCAGACATTTCATGATTTAGTTTCATGAGATGTTTATTAATTATTAAGTGGTGAAAAGGGCTTCATGGTCAAATAAGTTTGGGAAAAGTTGAGCTTAGTAAAGTTAAACAAATTTCTTTACTGAAAGATTACTCAGAATTATTAATATGATAATGTGCATTGTGAATCACTAAAAAAGGAGCTATATCTATCTATCTATATATAAATATATAGATAGATAAGGACGTGTGTGTGCATGTGTGTGTGTGTGTGTAATCACACCAAGAAATTTGAGGTACACAATTTGGGAAATACTGGTCTGGAGAAAAGTACTAGTACTGAGAATCAGTACCTTGGTCTGGCACCTAGTTTGAGTCATTAGCTCACTGTGGGATCTTATTCCAGTCTTAGCCTCTAAAGGCTGTTTTTTTTTCCTCTCTAAAATTAGGAGACTGAACTGTATGACCTTTCAGTCCTTTTGCGGTTCTAAGAAACAAGTCTTGTTTTACAGAAGGATATTATTAACCTTGTTGACATCAACCACAAAATGTATACTAAGTATCACCATCTTTTCTTAATGTTATATTATGGATCCACAAGCCATGAGTTTATCTTAAACCCTTCTTTAACCTGTGACTCAGCATTTTAAAATAACAAATGCTTACTGAGTTTACTTCTTCTGCTATTTAGATCAAAGCCATTCATATACTTTAACTGGTGTTTCCTAGTTCTTATTTTGCTGGATTTGGGGTGAACCTACATCAAGGAATCTACTTTGTTTTTGGCTGCCACCATAAAGTGGCTCTTTTCTGAATTCAAAGACCTGAGGTCCCTTAGTCATCTTGAAGTAAATTCTGTTTAGCACCCTGCAACACTCAATGTCAAATCGAGTAACACTGACCAAAGTAGATTAGAATCCTAGTTAGGTCTCTCCAAATAATTTGCCTTCTTAGGGATATCTGGTTCTAGGGTACAGTCTAAACAATGTCATTTGGTTTGGAGTCCAAGGACAAGATGGCATCTGAATTCACGGAGGCAAAGGCTGTGGTCCTCTCAGTATGGACCAACATCTCAGCAGCTCCTGTTTGGATACCATGGCACTACTTTCTGGCATGATAAATTTTTACCATCATTCTGGTGGCCCAGATGAAATTTGGCATTCTTTTTTGTATATTTTTCCCCTTTGCTTAAACATCTCATGGGACATAACTACCATTTAGACAGTCATTCTTTCCAGTTTATGGCAATAACCAGTGAAGATGAAACAGGTAGATATTTTCTTGCCAAATATTGATTAAAATGGATGTTTTAGTTGACAGAAAAAATATCTGCAAAACATAATACATTTTAGTTTATTTACAGAAATTACCTCAAAAATAAAGTTCAGAAGAATTTTATACCAGGGATCTCAACTTTTTAAAGAAGAAAGGATAGACAAGAGTTGAAAAATATTCTTCACAATATTGTATGTCTGGTGAAACTTAACATTTTTAAGAAAAATGGCGTGAATAAAACAATGGTATTAGTCTTCTTTTTTTTTTGGAAAACATATACACATGTGCGATTTGAAAAGAACCAGTTTTTGGTAGGCCAGTGGGCATGGGTACTTAGCAAATGCCTGTGCTATTGCTTCAACTATTATGATTCATTCTAAGTCAGAGCCAAGAATATGGTCTGGTTTATGTGTCATGGTTCCTTCTTTTTAACATTCACTCTTATCTGTACCCTTTCCTAAGGGAGAGAAATATGCTAATATTAAGGGAACTCACGTAACTCCTTAATGTTGGTTGGCATAGGCATGATTCTACTAGAAATCATTCTGCCTTGAAGGCTGAGATGAGTAGTATCAGTGCACCCAATGAAGGGCTCTGACACATTTGAGAAAAGCAAATGTTCTCTCCAAATCATACATGTGAATATGTTTTTCCAAAAAAGGAGTACTAATACCATTGCTTTATTCATGTCATTTTTTCTTAAAAGTGCTAAGTTTTTCCAGACATACAATACCATGGAGAAGATTTTTCAACTCTTGCCTATTCTTTCTTCTTTAAAAAGTTCAGATTCCTGGTATGAAATTATCCTTAGCTTCATTTTTGAGGTAATTTCCGTAAATCAACTGAAATGTATTATGTTTTGCAGATAATTTCCTTTTCTAAGGAAACCAACAATGTATTTAATCAAAAGCAAATATTTCTTCTGCCTGCTTTTTGTTGGGTCCACATAGCATAATTTGAAGAGAATGACTAGTTGTGTTAAAGAAAAAGAAAAATTATATTAATAAAATGCTCTTCCTCTACGTTGGTCCCACAATGATTGTCTGGGTCAGTCTGCGGGGTAATCATGACTATCCTTCTCAGAATAGTTTCCATATGTTCCCCTTTGTCTCAGAGCAATATCTTAATCTGCTGGCATGCTATTTCCTCAGGAAAGCATGCTTGGCTTTTCATAGGATCAGGTGCAATGATTCCCTTTCTGGGATTAATGACCCCCAAGTGTCCTGGGAACAGGCAAACTGTGGCCTGATCTGGTCAGGCCAGGCCCATCTTAGAACCAAGCAATTATTCTTTGTCCTTGTGTAGTGTTCAGCCACTTACAGTTTCTCTGTTTATTCTTCTCAATATCTCTTCCCTGATTGATGCATAGGACATATAGCTCGGGCTTTCCTCTTGGTTTAGAAGTTGAATACGATGGAGCAAGAGGGGTGGGTGGGTGAGTAGCAGGAGACCTTAGAGGCAGTGCAAAGTTTTGACAAAATAGTGAAATAGTTGAACAGAAGAAGAAGCGGCAATTTCTTTATAGAATTTCCACTCTTTCTCTCTCTCTCACTCTCTCTCTCCCTCCCTCCCCTGCCCTCTCTCTCTCACATGCACACATACACACACACACACACACTCACATACACTCATGCACACTCTCCACCCCCTTCTCTCTCTTCGTCTCCCCATGGCCTCTCCTGAATCTTCTTTTTATTCTCTACTAACTATCAATCAATCTATCCTATGGTTTTATTTTTTTCTTAAATATCCATTGATAATATTAAAAGTTATGATCTCTTCAAAATTATTTGCATCTTATCTAGGACTCAAGATCAAAAGCCTTAAGAACTTAATAAAAGCAAAGCAAAAAGGTTACAGAAAAAGAATTGATTGTAGCCTTTTCTAGCTCCTTTGCTTTCTGCTGCTCTGCAATAGGCAGGAGGAGGAGGAAATGAAGAAAAGAAGGAGGAGGAGGAAGAAGAGGAGGAGAAGGAGGAGGAGGAGAACCTGGCTGCAGCTGCCCACACTCTTCTTGGATGCTGGAGACCATGAGGTGGTAACAGTGCTAGGTGACTTTGGAGTGACCTTATAATGGCCTTGCCTTCCACTACATCTCCTCCCAGAGCCCAAGAGGCCCTGAGCCTGTGGCACCCAGCACTGAAATGGGGAGCAGGCAGCCCAGTCAAAGTGAGCTTGGAAAAAGACCTTCGTACCTCAGATGTTGATTATAGCCTTTGGGATATTGATCAGAAGATTTGGTTAAGCTTCTGACCCATGGAAATGTGAGGGAGGCAAGATGGCTGACTAGACGCAGTGAGAAAGAACATCTGCCACCAAGGGACCAGGAAATCCAGAGGACTGGTGCATTCCAAGCAGATGTTCAGAGAGAAGACATTGAAAATAAATGGAGGGAGGACACAGATGTTGGGCTGAAGGGCAAGGAGGCCAGGAACGCTGGACTGTCCTGTCATACTTGGGGACTCATTCCTGGCCTCCAACAACTCCTGGGGAAGGGGTGAGTTGAGCAGGCAAGGAGCAACCCACTCTCACCATGGACCTCTGGAAATCTGGCAGCAGGAGACCCCACATCCCTCATGGGCACTTGAGTTGGCAGGAAGAGCTGCTTAGAGAGGTAGGTAGTAGGAACAGAATTCCAGCTGGTAAGGAGCTCAGAGGGTTTTGTGCAGGAATGTCTACAGCAGATCATGGCCAGAAGCACCTATCCCTCAAGGGTCGCCTTGCCTTCCCTAGGATACTTCAGCCTATGTGAACTGTTGGATCAGAATAGAGCAGGATGATCATGCCCATGGAATGGGGCCAATCTGACCTAAGTGCACCCCTGTCTGCTGGCCTCTTCTGGGGCCCCAGCCTGGGTGCACATGCTTGCACTGCAGCCTTGGATGTCCAGCCAGGGTGCCTCTGAGGGAACTGCATCACAGCTCCTGCACTGGCAGACCATGCCTGACCATTGGAGATCTCTAGCAGAACAGCCCCTGCTGACCCATGCTGGCCCACCCATCTCCCCCATACTGCAGCATCCCCCATGCGTTTTGCTGGCATGCACTCGCCCACAGCTAACCCCCACATTACTTGATTGGGGCACATGCACACTTTGCCTCCTCTTCCCCACTGGCGCATGTGTGCATGTGTGCACCCCAACATGCCACTGCTGCTGCCATGAATGGACCCTGCCCTCCTACCATGACACCGTTGTCAATGGGGAATTCACAAAAAGAGACCAGCAGCCCCACTCCCTGTCCTGAGCTGCATTGCTGCTGGTGTGATTGCATGCACAGAGACCATCAGCCCTGTGACTGCCAAAGCCCCACATCCACAATGATGCTGCCACTAGCCACAGGGATGCTGCTGACTCCTGTGCACTTTGTCATACCACCACCACCACCACCACCACCACCACCACCACCGTGAATGCCCACACAGAGGCCAGCACCTCTGTGGCAATCAGTGCTCTGCCTCAGTCCATGAGAATGTACACCAGTGTGCTGCCACTGCTGATAGCACATGAGAATGAGGATGGATCTTGCTGCCAGTGCCCAAAAAAGTTCTTTGGATGGCACTAATTATTGGAGTATCATGACCAGCAGTCTGGGAACACCTTGGTCTCTCCAGGGCAGCAAGATCCTAACCTTGAGGGGGGCCACAGAACAAAGCCAAGGGCCTGACACCAGCCCCTAAAAGTTAGAGTATGCATCTCAGGAGTTCTGAGCCGAGGCTTGGTCCCCTAAAATCTTCCAGAAATGAAGCCAGTTAACTGAACTTACCTTATACCATAATCAAACTTCCAAGGATGTCAAAGAGGATTAAAAAAAAGTCCAAAGGACAGCAGCTTCAAAGATTGAAGGAACATCAGCCCACAAAGATGAGAAAAAAACAGCACAAGAACTTTGGCAACTCAAAAAGCTAGAGTATCTTCTTACCTCTAAACAACTGCACTAGTTCCCTAGCAGTGGTTCTTAACCAGGCTGAAATGGCTGAAGTGACAGAAATATAATTCAGAATATGGATAGAAATGAAAATCATCAAGATTCAGAAGAAAGTCAAAATCTAATCTAAGCATTCTAAGGAATACAGTGAAATGATACAGGACATGAAAGATGAAATAATCATTTTAAGAAAGAGACAAACTAATCTGATAGAGCTGAAAAACTCACTTCAAGGATTTTAGAATGCAACTGCAAATATTAACAGCAGAATCAAACAAGCTAAAGAAGGAATCTCAGAGCTTGAAGACTGGCTCTCTGAAATAGCTCAGTCAGACAAAAATAAAGAACAAACAATAAAGAAGAATGACCAAAACCTCTGAGAAATATGGGATTATGTAAAGAGACCCAAGATATGACTAATTGGTGTCCCTGAAAGGGAGGAAGAGAAAGCAAGCAAATTGGAAAATGTATTTCAGGATATCACTCATGAACATTTCCTCAACTTTGCAAGAGAGACCAACATTCAAATTCAGGAGATGCAGTGAACACTTGTGAAATACTACACAAGAAGATCATCCCCAAGACACAATTATCAGATTCTCCAAGGTCAAAATGAAAGAAAAATTTTGAAGGTAGCTACAGGCAAGGGGCAGGTCACCTACAAAGGGAACCCAATCAGGCTAACATCAGATCTTTCTGCAGAAACCTACTAGAAAATATTGGAGGCCTATATTCAGCATTCTTAAAAAAAGAATTTCCAGCCAAGAATTTCATATTTTGCCAAACTAAGCTTCATAAGCTAAGGCAAAATAAGATCTTTTTCAGACAAGCAAATGCTAAGGGAATTCTTTGCTATCAGACCTGCCTTACAAGTGGTATAGAGGAGGTGCTAAATATGGAAGGGAAAGACTGTTACTGGCCATTACAAAAACACACTTAAATAGATAGACCAGTGACACTATAAAGCAACCACACCAACAAATCTGCCTAATAACCAGCTAACAACACAATGACAGGATCAAATCTGCACATATCGATACTAATCTTGAATGTAAACAGGCTAAATGTCCCAATTAAGACACAGAAGGACAAGTTGGATAAAGAAGCAAAACCCAATGATATGCTGTCTTCAAGATACCCATCTCACATGCAATCAAATCAATAGACTCAAAGTAAAGGGTGGAGAAAAATCTACCAAGCAAATGGAAAACAGTAAAAAGCAGGGATTGCTATTCTAATTTCAGACAAAGCAGACTTTAAACTAACAAAGAGCAAAAAAGACAAAAAAGGGAATTACATAATGGTAAAGGGCTCAATTCAATAATAAGACCTATCCTAAATATATACACACCCAACATAGGAGCACTCAGATTCACAAAGCAAGTTCTCAGTGACCTATGAAGAGACTTAGATTAACTATACAATAACAGTGAGGAACTTTAAAACCCCACTGAGGAGTATCAGACAGATAACAATGAAGATAATCGGGACTTGACTTGATACTTGACCAAATGGAACTAATAGACATCTACAGAACTCTTCACCCCAAAACAACAGAATTGTTCTCATCTGCACATGGCACATATTCTAAAATCAATCACACAATCCGGCATAAAACAATCCTCAGCAAATTAAGAAAATCCTGAATCATATCAACCAGACTCCCAGACCACAGCATAATAAAAGCAAATGCTAAGTAAATTGCTTAAAATCATATGATTACATGAAAGTTGAACAATGAGTTGCTGAATGACTTCTCGGTAAATAATGAAATTAAATAAATAATGAAATTAAATTAAATAAATAATGAAATTAAAGCAGAAATCAAATTATTTGAAACTAATGAGAACAAAGTTACAGCATAACAGGGTCTCTGGGACACAGACAAAACAGTGTTAAGAGGGAAGTTTATAGCACACATCAAAAACTTAGAAAGATCTCAAATTAGCAACCTAGGGTCACAACTAGAGGAACTAGAGAAACGAGGGGAAACCAGCCCCAAAGCTAGCAGAAGACAAGAAATAACCAAAATCAGAGCTGAATTGAAGGAAATTGAGACACAAAAAAAATACAAAAGATCAATGAATCCAGAAGTTTGCTTTTTAATAATAACTCAGGTAGTCCTCTAGCTAGACTAATAAAGAGAAAAAAGAGAGAAAAACTAAATGCACATAGTCAGAAATGACAAAGGTGATGTTACCACTCACCCCCAGATACATGGAAAACCCTCAGAGACTACTTTGAACGTCTCTATGCACACAAGTTAGAAAACCTAGAAGAAATTGATAAATTCCAGGAAACATACAACCTCTCCAGACTGAACCAGAAAGAAATTAAACCCCTGAACAGATTGATAATAAATTCTGAAACTGAATAAAAAGTGTACTAATGAGAAAATGCCTAGGACCAGATGGATTCACAGCTGAATGCTACCATATGTGTAAAGAAGAGCTGGTACCATTCCTACTGAAACTATTCCAAAAAATTGTGCAGATAGGAATCCTCCTCAACTCATTCTATGAGGCCAGCATCATCCTGATACCTAAACCTGACAGAGACACAACAATAACAACAAAAACTTCAGGCCAATATCCCTGATGAACATAGATGCAAAAATATTCAACAAAATAATAGTAAACAGAATTCAGCAGAATATCAAAAAGCTATCCCACCATAGTCATGTCATGTAGGTTTTATCCCTGGGATGCAAGGTTGGTTCAATATATGCAAATTAATAAACGTGATTCATTACATAAACAGAACTAAAAACAAAATCACATGACCATCTCAATAGGGTGGATACAAAAAAGTATTTTGATAAAATTCAGCATCCCTTCTTGTTAAAAACCCTCAACAAACTAGACACTAATGGAACATAATTGAAAATAATAGAAGCCATCTATGACAAACCTACAGCCAACATTATACTGAATGGGCAAAAGGTGGGAGCATTCTCCTCGAAAACTGGAACAAGACAAGGATGCCTTCTCTCACTACTACTATTCAACATAGTATTGAAGTTTTAGCCAGAGCAATCAGGCAAGAGAAAGAAATAAAAGACATCCGAACAGAAGGAGGGGAAGAAAAACAATTTCTGTTTGCAAATAACGTGATTCCATACCTGGAAAACCCCAGTCTTTTCCTAAAAGACCATTCATCTGATAAACAACTTCATCAAAGTTTCAGTGTACAAAATCAATGTACAAAAGTCAGTAGCATTCCTACACCAACAACATCCAAGCTGAGAGCCAAATCAAAAATGCAATCCTATTCACAATAGCCACAAAAAGAATAAAATACATAGGAATACAGCTAAGCAGGGAGGTGAAAGAGCCCTACAATGAGGATTATAAAACACAGGTCAAAGAAATCAGAGATGGCATAAACAAATGGAAAAATATTCCATGGATAGGAAGAATCAATATCATTAAAATGGCCATACTGCCCAAGCAATTTACAGATTCAATGCTATTCCTATCAAACTACCAGTGACATTCTTCATAGAAATAGAAAAAAATTAAAAATTCATATTGAACCCAAAAAGAGCCCGAATAGCCAGGGTAATTCTAAGCAAAAAGAAGAAAGCTGGAGGCATCATGTTACCCAACTTCATACTATATTACAAGTCTAAAGTAATCAAAACAGCATGGTACTGGTACAAAAACAGACACATAGACCAGTGGAACAGAACAGAGAGCCCAAGAATAATGTCATACCTACAACCATCTGATCTCTAACAAAATTGAAAACAAAAGCAATGGGGAGTCAATAAATGCTGCTGGGATAACTAACTAGCCATATGCAGAAGTTTGAAACCAGACCATTTCTGAAACCTCCCTCTATCCCCATATACAAAAAGCAATTCAAATGGATTGAAGACTTAAATGTAAAACGTAAAACTATAAAAATCCTGGAAGGTAACCTAGGAAATACCATTTTGGACATAGGACCTGGCAAAGATTGCATGATGAAGATGCCAAGAGCAATTGCAATAAAAACAAACATTGACAAAGAGCTTCTGCACAGTGAAACAAAATATCAACAGAATATTTCTGAATCAACAGAAACAGAAAACAACCTATAGAATGGGAGAAAATACTTGCAAACCACGCATCCAACAAAGGTCTAATAGAATTTATGTAGAACTTAACCAAATTTACAAGCAGAAAACAAACAACTCCATTAAAAAGTGGGCAAAGGGCATGCACAGATACTTTTCAGAAGACATACATGTGGCCAACAGCATATGAATAAATGCTCAGCATCACTAATCATTAGAGAAATGCACATCAAAACCACGATGATATACCATCTCATGCCAGTCAGAATGACTACTAAAAAGAGTCAAAAAAGAACAGATGTTGATGAGGTTGTGGAGAAAAGGGAATGCATCTGCACTGCTGGTGGGAATGTAAATTAGTGCAGCTATTGTGGAAAGCAGTCAGGTGATTTCTCAAAGCACTAGAAACAGAGCTATCATTTGACTCATCAATCCCATTATTGGGTTTATACCCAAAGGAATAGATATTTTTCTGCCACAAAGACATAGGCATGTGTGTGTTCATTGCAGCACATGCTATTTACAATAGCTACAATAGCAAAGACATGGGATCAACTGAAATGCCCATCAGTGGTAAACTGGATAAAGAAAATGTGGTACTTACATGCCATGAAATACTATGCAACTGTGAAAAGAACGAGAGCATGTCCCACACAGCAACATGGATGGAGCTACAGGCCATTATGCTAAGTAAACTAACATGGGAGCAGAAAACCAAATATTGTGTGTTCTTATTTACAAGTGGGAGCTAAACACTGAGTACATATGGACACAAAAAAGGGAACAACAGACATCTGGGCCTACTTGAGGGTGGAAGGTGGGAGGAGGGCGAGGATTGAAAAACCCGTCAGGTACTATGCTGAATACATGGGTGATGAAATAATCTGTTCCCCAAATCCCTGCAACACACAATTTACCTATACAACAAACAGGTGCACATGTGCCCCTGCACCTAAAATAAAAGTGAAAAACAATAGTGATAGGAATTAGAAAAAGAAAAAGTGTTATTAGTGTTGGAGTCAGTACTTTGCAATAACAGGCCCAGAGTGGATGAGGCCAAGAAGCAGTATTAAAAGTAGATTATTGCATATCAAAAAATGACAACCACACACATTGATTGCAATACATTGTATCTAGAATTTTCTGTTGATACTATTTTTGAATCAGGAAACAGCAGACAATCTTATTAGATAATGACCTAAATAAAATATTGCACACCACTCTCCTTTCATATTCCACACATGTAAATACTTTTTGCCTTGAAACCTCCCTCTGTCACCATCAGACTGCTTTCAAAATAATAATGTTGTTTTGAAGGCATTTAGAAAATCTTGATGAGTTCCCAATTAGTGTTACTGACAGATTTCGATTTTCACTTAATCATCTTTCAGACTTGACTATGGTTTAGATCTTTGACCTGCTAGTTAAGTATGTTGGTCAGTTTTTATGTGACACCTGCTGATAAAATTCGCTGGTTTTATTATCCCACACATGCTAATAGAGGTTCCCGCAGCAAGAAGGGAGTGAGCAGTCCCCCTGGCATCCTTCTGTCACTGCTATGTGCTGTTTTCAGGGAACAGGCAGTGCCTGTGGTCATCATGGAGTCAGTGTTTCTCCCTTGGCTGCAGTCCAAAGGACATTGTGCCTCTCTCCATAGAGAAGCTGGAAGGGGTCCAGAGAAAGGCAAATGCAAGATCATGGGCTAGGGAGACTTGCCCAGAAGATGGGCCAAAAATGAGATCTGGAAAGACCAGAGCTAAAAGGTAACATGAACGAGCTTGGAACAGTTGCTTGAGAGATGTTTATGTATTAAAATCCTAAATAGAGAACAGGACGGCTGCTCCTGATGCCATCAGAAAGTCATTTTAAGAAAGTAATTTTAAGTTAAAGAGACAGAATGAGGCTCCATCTCCACCCTATTTGCTGAATATTCTCTCCAAGTTATGGTAGCATCTGAAAAGATGTTACAGTTATGCCCTTTAGGAGTTAGTATGCCTTAAATTTGAATTAGAGACTACGAGAATAATTTAGAACTATGTAGCATAAAGTAAGAATTTAGATCCTGGCATTTAAGACATTTAAGACTCTATACAGGTTCCAGATATGAATATAATTTTCTAGCTGAGAAACATGGCCTTTTGGCAGGCAAAGCCAGTGCTCATGAGCTGATAAAAATTATCCCATTGCTTGCTCAGTTGCCTTTCCAGGTGACATGAACAGCTGTTGCAAAATCACAGACCTTGATTCCTGCCAGACCACAGGCTACCAAGCCCAGAAAACAAAACCATGACTCATGGTGAATGTTCACAGCCCCTGAGGTGGATACAGTGACAACCACACACACAGAGTGCTATGGAAATTTGGGATCCATTTTCTGGCTTGTCCTAGTGAAGAGGCTACACCCACTTATTCTTGCCAGAATCTAAAGACATTTGGGATCCTCTCTTCCCCTTTCCCAACTGTGGGATGGAGTCTGTGTCCTGTGATAGGAGGGCATGCTCTAAAATAACCTGGTCTAACCTTCTTGTATTCTCTCTTTGCCTGATTTTCCTTGGACTCTGTATTTGGGGAAGATGTGTATTTTAATCCTGATTCTTTCCTCAAGTGTAAGTCAGGTGAACTTGGGGCTCTTTCTGATCCCTGTGATTCTGTGGCAGCCTTCAGACTCCTACACCGTGATCAGAAAGGTGAGTCCATTCCAGCTCTGTGGTTCTGTGATTTGTGACTTGGTCAGATAAGACTCAATTTCTGGATCTGACTGTGAAGGCTGGTGTCTTGAAAATTTGAAACATTGAAGTTAGAGAAGACAGTGTTAAATACCAGAAAATGATCCAAGTGATTCAATGTCAGTCTGGAACAGGGGCACAAATTCCAATATTTCCTAGGGCCAGGCAGGCAGGTAGCATGGACAACAGAAGTAGGCCACGGGTCTGGTTGGTGGTGTGGACAGGGCTACTGGGACCAAGTCTTTAATCCGAATGGGGAAGTAGAAGCCTGCACCAGCTGTTGTGGTCACATGAGGATGTGGTCTCAAGGATGCCAGCTCTTTCAGTTTTTTTTTTCACCAGAAGTCAGAAAGTCAACATAGCAAATGAAACCCCTAAGTCTTAAATATTGGCCACCAATTCAAGTTGTAATGAAACAAATTACTCTGTGGTTCATATAAGACACCTCTGCAGATTAGGCCTTAGGCTACCAATTTTGACCTGTGATACAGGAAGACATTATAACAAAAACATTTTTGTTAATATTTTAAATAAAAATTTCTTTCTTTTTCTTTATTATACTTTAAGTTCTAGGGTACATGTGCACAACGTGCAGGTTTGTTACATAGGTACACATGTGCCATGTTGGTTTGCTGCACCCATCAACTCATCATTTACATTAGGTATTTCTCCTAAAGCTATCCCTCCCAAATGAAGATTTCTTATACTCTGCACTCTTCACCGCTGAGGAGAGTGCATACCTACCTCTGAGGTGCCAGGGATTTAGTATGATGCCACTGCGAGGATGAATATTTTTTGTCTGTTTCTTAAAAATTAGTGGTAATTTTGCCTTCTCCAAGATACATTTATGTTTAATATAAAATTTTATTTTGGCCGGGCGCGGTGGCTCAAGCCTGTAATCCCAGCACTTTGGGAGGCCGAGACGGGTGGATCATGAGGTCAGGAGATCGAGACCATCCTGGCTAACACGGTGAAACCCCGTCTCTACTAAAAAAATACAAAAAACTAGCTGGGTGAGGTGGCGGGTGCCTGTAGTCCCAGCTGCTTGGGAGGCTGAGGCAGGAGAATGGTGTGAACCCGGGAGGCGGAGCTTGCAGTGAGCTGAGATCCGGCCACTGCACTCCAGCCTGGGCGACAGAGCGAGACTCCATCTCAAAAAAAAAAAAAAAAAAAAAAAAAATTTTATTTTAGATTGCATTAGATCCATTTGTGTCTAGGTCATATATCTATGTGTGTGTGTGTGTGTGTGTGTGTGTGTGTGTGTATATATATATATATATGTTGATTGTTTCCTATATCCCAATGTGAGAAATGGCATCACCACCAGCACCTCCAGGCCACATTGCACTACTTGGAGCTGTTCATCAAATTCAACTATAAAAGATTTTAGTAGATACCTGGGATTGTTGTTCTCATGATTTGGGGTCAGATCCCAGCCTCTGCCATCTTCTCACTCCATTTCCCCTATACATTTATAACATATTTACCATCTTCCAGACAGGGGGTGGAGAAGTAAACAGTCACAATGCAATCCAACATGAAATGTGGCATCAGAGGTGCTGTGGTAAAATCTGGGCCCTGGACACGTGAAGGTTATGTTACCTGAACTGCATATTGCATCCTTTTCCCTATCCAGTGATTCAGTCCTACAGATATTACCCTTGTTTTGGATATCTATTGCTGCATCAACTTAGTGGTGTAAAACAACAACAATTTATTATTACCTCTCTTGGCTCTGTAAGCCAACTGGACTAAGTTAAGCTGTTCTTGCTCAAGGTCTCTCTGTGGGTGTAATCAGGCAGTGACTGGATCTGGAGTCATCTCAAAGGCTTTCTCAACAATTACCACTACTGGAATCCTCTCAAAGGCTTCCTCGCTTACATATCTGGCAATGAATGCTGTCTATTAGCAGTAATCTTAGTGGGGGGCATTAGCTAGAACATTATAATGCTACCTCTTCATGTGGCTTGGATTTCCTCACACTATGGCAGCTGGGTACCATAGGCAAGCATCCCAAGAAGGAGAGAGCCAGGTGGAAGCTGCATTGCCTTTTCCAACTTAACTTCAGAAGTTTCATAGTTTCTTATAAAGTTTCTTACAAAAATGCCCTGTTTTGGTGGAAGGAGACATAGAATATACCTTTTTCCATTTTTTTTTAAATTGACACAAATAATTATACATGTCTGTGGGGTACATAGCGATGTTTTGATACATGCAATGTGCAGTGATCATATCAGGGTAATTAGCATTTCCATCATCTCAAACATTTATCATTTCTTTGTGTTGGTAGCATTCAATATCCTCCATCTCTCCATTTGAAACTATATAAAATACATGTTAACTATAGTTATCCTCCAGTGCTATAGAACACCAGAACTTAATGGGAGGAGTGTCAAAGAAGCTGCAGGCATATTTTAAAACCACAAAATCTTCAACGCTCCTTTTGTGTTGCTCTGAAGTATCTTCTGATGGAAGCCTGGCAGCAGCTTCTTCATCAACACAATTAAGCTCTTACTGTTGCTGATAATGCTTCTCCCATCTCATGTGCCAAGTGAGTGACAATGGGGACAGCAGACCTATGATGATAGTCTTAGAATTGGAAGTCTAGCAGGGACCCGATCCTAGTACCATAATTGGGGTATGCATGCAACATAAGTCATAGAAATCAGAATATCTGAAGGTAGAGTAAAACTGGTAAACTTTTCTGGAGCATCAATTAACTCAAATATTTGAGAATAGAAACAAGTAATTTAACTTGCAGGACTTTAATATATTATTTTTATATATTGCCTGAATATAAATGAAGAAAATTGCCTGAATTTTAACTGAAGAAAATTTTCATGGGTATAGGGTTCCTTGTGTAGCTCCCAGATTCTCTGCGTCCATTCATTTACTTCTTCTCTTCTATGACACTAGGGATTATTTGTGGAAGAGTTGATGAAGAACCAGCCCTTTCACTTTGTTGTCGAAAACCAAGATAAAACTACCAGCCCTTAATAGTAGATTTGAGTCTGGATATTACTGTTTCTAAGACATGTGCTTATCTTCACAATTCTCTGTCTTTCAGGATATTAGAGCTGGAAAATATTTGCTGTTGCAGCTATGGATTATTGACTATTCAGCCCAGTTGTAAGCCCTAATGTCCTTTCCTTGCTTACTTCTTTTCTTCCACCTGATTCAGCATTTTTACTTTTGAGCAGCATTAGACTACAGTAATTATTGTTTGTGGAGTTGCTTCCTTGTTAATTTTATTTATTAAGCCTTCTTTCCTATCTACTTCCTCTTACGACAAAGGAATTTCACTGTGGAGAGATTTTATGTGGTCTGAATTTCTGGGTCTTGGCTATACCATCAATCATGTACTCTCACTTCCACCATCGCTGGCCAACTCTACCCTCTTCCTTGACTAGAGATCAAAGTTTGAAAACTAAACTGAGCCAAAGCAGGAAACCCCTTGATTAGTTTCATGTTGCTGTAACAAATCACCACAAACTTAGTGACTTAAGAAAATAAAAATGTATTCTTTTATAGTTCTAGAGGCTGGAGTCTAAAATCAGCTTCACTGGGCTAAACTCTAGGTGTCAGCTGGTCTCTTATGGAGGCTGTAGCAGAGAATCTGTTTCCTTGTCTTTTCCTGCTTCTACAGACCATCTGTATCCTTGGCTTGGGCCTCTTTCTTTCGTCTTCAAAGTACATCACTACAATCTCTGTCTCTATTTCCGTTATCATGTCACCTCCTCTTTTTGACATCTCCTGCATTTTTCTCATAAGGACCCTTGTGACTATATTGGATCCACCTGGATAATCCAAGATAATCTTCCCATCTCAAGGTCTTTAATTTAATCACATCTGCAAAGTCCCTTCTGCTGTGTAAACTAACAAATTCATAGGTTGTAGAGATTAGAACGTGGACATCTTCAGGGAGTCACTATTCTCTCTACTACACTACCCTCCAAAGGTGAACATGCCACCTAAATTGTAAAATTAAAGACTTCCTTGGGAGTGTTATTAGGCTGGGAAGAGAAGTTATTTTTTCCCGGGAGTAGCTAAGCTTGAAGAAAATGATGTTAGGCTGCTGGCAACTAGCTTTCCAGTTATGTAGAGGAAGCTCCTGTCATGCAGGAGTGAATGAAATCAGCTGATTGACAACTACAGCCCAGAGAAAGGAAACAAAGGGCTGCGATGGCAATGTTTGAACACCTATATCCAGCTACACTTGAAATCAGTCCTAACCCTAATTTCCTAGAGTTAGGAACCAAGAATTTCCTTTTGGTTGAGCTATTTTGAGCTAAATTTCTGTGCTAATGACTACCCATACATTTTTCTTAAACACTAAGAAGGGGAGGAGTTAAGGGCCAACTCAATTATTTTTATGCTGTTTATAAAAGGTATGATAGAGTCTGTTTGAATATCAACAAGGTTGAACCTATCAAAATATGACTTTATAAACATCATTAGGTTTTGTTTTCCTAGATCTGTACCAAATTACAAAAGAGAATTCGAAGGAGACTAAATTTAAAAATGAATGTGACCATAACTGGGGAAGTTATTGAAATAAATTTCTTGACTTTTTCTGCTGTTTTCTCATTTCCTAAAGGACACTTCTCTCTCATAAGAAGCCTCTGGAATTGCAGGCTCCCTTGCTTAGAGGAAGGCAGGCAGATTGCATTAGCAGGTTTTTGTCTTTCAAGGCCTGGAAATCTTTGTTTTGCAAGTTTAGATCCATCAAGAAATCACAGTAGGCTTGTCTTGAGAGAATATATTGTATGGAGGCTGGTGTTTAAAGAAGGAGATAGTGGCCCAACTTTAAAGGAAGGCCATTAATAAATTATTATGGCCACAGAGTTTTTGAAGAGGTGAGGGTTCTTTCTCCTTCTCTTGAATCTGGGCCGGCCTTATGATTTGTTTTAACTAATAGAGTGTGATGGAAGTGAAGCCTTGCCAGTTCCAGTCCAAGCTCTTGAGAGTAAAGCTCTTCTTTACTCCTTCTTGGAGTACTCTCTCTTGGTATCCAGCCACCGTGGAAGAAGATTGGGCTGGACTGTTGAATGATGAAGCCACATGGAGAGAGGTCAGCTTGGGCTTTCTAATCCCAATAGGAGTTGCATAAATGTTCCCAATCAATACCATGTGGAACAAAAATGAGTCCTTCTCACCAAGTTCTGTCCCAACTGAAGAAATCTGAGCAAATAATCGCTTGTATTTTAAGCTTGTTGGGCTGATGACTTTGAGCTCGTGATGGCATTTGTGGATTACTGAGACTTTTGGATACGAGACATATTTATCTCTTTTAATTAGAATAAAGAAAATGGATTGGGCTGGATCATGTTTTCACATTTCTTCTAGCCCCTGTAGTTCTAAAGTTGGCTTCTGATCTTTCTTTTTTCAGGCCAGAAGTCAGAGGTTCCTAGATATGTGGGCTGCCTTTATTACTACCATCTGAGAACTTGTTATAAAAATAGATACCCTAGTCCCAGCTCCTAATATTTTGATTCATTAGATTAAAGGTGGGGTCTGGAAATGTCACTGAGCCAGAATTGTATCAAATTACATATTAGATTGTTCATTCACTTATAATTAAATACATCATTTTCCTTTGAGTCCCATGTATAATCTTTGCTAATCACTGGCCTTAAATCTGTAAAAGGAAAATAATAAAAAGCCACAGCAATATTCCTTTAACATAACCTAACATTTTTCTTGCATGACTTTCTATACCAATTCCAGTCTATTTATTTAAAGATAGGATCTCAAGAGCTAAATTAAATTTTTCATTCTTGTCTTTAAGTGGATTGTGTACAAACCAATAGGTACCTAACTCCTTTCTTTTATGAATTTTAACTTAGAAAATAATGAAACTCCACTGCATTTAGCCAGACTTTTAAAGTTCAGACATAAAGACCCTAAAAATATGGATTTCTCATTAATAGGTATCGATATAATTGTGTGGGTAACTGGAAAAAAATAAGTTTAATCTCTCACATTGTCTACTAGTATAAATTTTAAATGGATCAAATATTTAAGTGTAAAAAATGAAACCATATGATTACTGAAAGAACATTGAATAAGTTATAAGATTTGAACAAGAAAGTTCTTTCCATGACTCAAATTTCAGATGCCATAAAAGATTAAGTAAAAACCAAAAATCTCTGTATGACCCCCCAACCCCACCAAAAAAACCTCACCAGAAATATGTTTAAAAAACAAAGAACAAACTGGGGAAAAATCCTGTTTATTTATAAATGAGAATTAATATCCCTAATGTGTATAGAGTTTCTTTATATTAAAAAGTATATATAATTTTTAAAAATTGACCAAATAAATGAACAGATATAGAAAAAATAAATATAAATGGCCCCTAAAATATATGAAAAGATGTTTATTCAGGGAGATGCCAAGATGACCGACTAGAAACAGCTGTGGTTGGAAGTGCCCACTGAGAAGAAGGAAAAAGGCGAGTGAATCCTGCGTTGACAACTGAGGTATCAAGGTTCTCTCACTGCGACTGACTAGGCAGTTGGCATAAGCCACGAAGAGTGAGGAAAAGCAAGGTGGTGCCACGGTCCACCTAGGAGTCGCATGGAACAAGGGAACTCCCACCCCCAGCCAAGGGAGGTGGTAAGTGATCATGCTACCCTGCCGGGGAAACCATGCTTTTCCCACATATCTGTGCAACTCGCAGATCAGGAGATCCCCCTCGTGAGCCCATGCCACCAGGGTCTTGGGTCCCAAGCCCAGAGCTGTGCAGATTCTTAGTGGCCACTTGGTTGGAGACTGCCTAAGACTACTGAGGTCCCAGGGGCAGGGGCCGCCATCATCACTGTGTCTGCCTGCTGCCTAAGACAACTGAACTCCCCAGGGGAGGGGCGGCAGCCATCATTGCAACTCCAATCTGCCACTTCTTGCCTGTCGGTCCCAGGGATACTGGGTGGTTTAGAACCAGGAGGAATTCCTCACAGTGCAGCACAGCAGCTGTGGCAAATCATGGCCAGACTACCTCTTTAGGCCAGACCCTGACCCATCCCTCCTCACTGGGCAGGGCCTCCCTGCAGGAGTTTCAGCAATTCCAGCCAGAATTTTAGGGACAGAATTCTGATCTCCCTGGGACTGAGCACCTGGGGAAAGGAGAAGCTGCAGTCTCCCTGGATCAGCAAACTTAGTTTTTCCCCCTACTGGTTCTGGAGAATCCAGGCAGTTCAGACAAGTGGAATTGCCCCCAGTGCAGCTCATCACTCTCTCTGCCAAGGGGCAGCCAGAGTGCTTCATTAAGCAAGTCCTAGATCCTGTGCCTCCTGACTGGGTGAGAGCCCCCCAACAGGGAACGCCAGACACCTTATACAGGAGCATTCCTGCTGTCATCGGGTTGGTGCTGCTCCGGGACAGAGATCCCAGAGGAAAAGCAGGCAGCCCTCTTTGTTGTTCTGCAGTCTCTACTGGTGACACCTCCAGGTGCAGGAGGGACCCAGGTGAATAGGCTCTGGAGTGGACCCCCAGCAAACCGCAGCAGTCCTAGGGAAGAGGGCCCCGACTTAAAAGTAAAACAAACAGAAAGCAGCAACAGCATCAACAAAATAATCCCCACAAAAACTCCATCCAAAGGTCAGCAGCCTCAAAGATCGAAGCTGGGTAAACTCACAATGACAGAAAAGAATCAACAAAAAAAAAAATGCTGAAAACTCAAAAAGCCAGAGTGCCTCTTTTCCTTCAAATGATCACAACATCTCTCCAGCAGGGGCATATAACTGGGTGGCAGGCTGAAAACGATTAATTGACAGAAGTAGGCTTCAGAAAGTGGGTAATAATGAACTTTGCTGAGCTGAAAGAACTTGTTCTAACCCAATGCAAAGACGCTAAGAACCATGATAAAACATTACAGGAACTGTTAATCAGTTTAGAGAGAAACATAAATTACCTGATGGAGCAGAAAAACATAACACAAGAACTTCCCAATGCAACCACAAGTATCAATAACTCCATAGATCAGGCAGAGGAAAAAATTTCAGAGTTTGAAGACTATCTTGCTGAAATAAGAAAGGCAGACAAGATTAGAGAAAAAATAGGAAAAAGGAATGAACAAAACCTCGAAGGACTATGAGATTATGTAAAAAGACTGAATCTATGACTGATTGGGGTACCTGAAAGAGACAGGAAGACAGGAAGAATGGAACCAAGTTGGAAAATTAACTTCAGGATATCATCCAGGAGAACTTCCAAAGCTAACAAGACAGGGCAACATTCAAATTCAGGAAGTCCAGAGAACCCCAGTAAGATACACCATGAGAAGATCAGCCCCAAGACAAATAATCATCAGATTCTCCAAGGTAAAAATGAAGGGAAAAATGTTATGGGCAGCAAGAGAAAAAGGCTAGGTCACCTACAAAGGGAAGCCCATCACACTAGCAGCAGACCTCTCAGTGGAAACTCCACAAGCCAGAAGAGTTTGGGGGCCAATATTCAACACGTTCTTAAATAAAAGAATTTTCAACCTAGAATTTTATATCCAGGCAAACTAAGCTTTATAAGTGAAGGAGAAATAAAATCCTTTTCAGGCAAGCTAATGCTGAGGGAATTCATCACCACCAGGCCTGCCTTGCAAGAGCTCCCGAAGGCACTAAATGTGGAAAGGAAAAACCATTACCAGCCACTGCAAAAACACACTGAAGTATAAACACCAATGACACTGTGAAGCAACTACATCAACACGTTTGCAAAATAAACAGCCAGCATCATGATGACAGAATGAAATTCACAAGTAATATTAACCTTAAATGTAAATGGGCTAAATGCTCCAATTAAAAGACACAGAATGGCAAGCTGGATAGAGTTAAGACCTATCAGTGTGCTGTGTTCAAGAGACCCATCTCATATGCAACAACACACATAGGCTCAAAATAAAGGGATTGAGGAAAATCCACCAAGCAAATGGAAAGCAGAAAAAAGCAGGGGTTGCGATCCTAGTTTCTGATTAAACAGACTTTAAACCAACAAAGATCAAAAAAGACAAAGAAGGGCATTACATAAAGATAAAGGGATCAATTTAATAAGAAGAGCTAACTATCCTAAATATATATGTACCCAATACGGGGTGCCTGGATTCATAAAACAAGTTCTTAGAGACTTAGAAAGAGGCTTAGGCTCCCACACAATAATAGGGGGAGAGTGTAAGGCCCCACTGTCAATATTAGACAGATCATCAACACAAAAAATTAACAAGGATATTCAGGACTTGAAGTCAGCTCTGGATTAAGTGGACCTCATATATATCTACAAAACGCCCCACCACAAAACAATAAATATACATTCTTCTCGGCATCACATGGCACTTACTCTAAAATCAATCACATAATTAGAAGGAAAACACTTCTCAGCAAATGCAAAAGAGCTGAAATCATAACAGTTTCTCAGACTACAGCACAAATTAGAATTCAAGATTAAGAAACTCACTCAAAACCAGAATCTCTGGGATGCAGCTAAAGCAGAGTTAATTTATAGCACTAAATGTCCACATCAAAAAACTAGACAAATAACAAATCGACACCCTAATATCACAACTGTTAATAAAGGAACTAGAGAACCAAGAGCAAACAAATCCCAAAGCTAGCAGAAGACAAGAAATAACCATGATCAGAGCAGAACTGAAGGAGACAGAGACACAAAAATCCTCCAAAAAAAAAAAAAAAAAGTCAGTGAATCCAGGAGACAGTTTTCTGGAAAAATTAATAAAATAGATAACCGCTAGCTAGACTAATAAAGAAGAAAAGAGAGAAGAATCAAATAGACACAATGAAAAGTGATAAAGGAGATATCACCACTGACCCCTCAGAAATACAAACAACCATTAGAGAATACTAAAAATACCCCTATGCAATTGAAGTAGAAAAGCTAGAAGAAAAGGATACATTCCTGGACATATACACCCTCCCAAGACTGAACCAGGAAGAAGCTGAATCCCTGCATACACCAATAACAAGTTCTGAAAAGGAGGCAGTAATATATAGCCTACTAACCAAAAAAATGACCAGGACCAGATAGGTTTACAGCTGAATTATTTCAGAGGTACAAAGAGGAGCTGGTTCCATTCCTTCTGAAACTATTCCAAACAATTGAAAAGGAGGGACTTCTCCGTAACTCATTCTATGAGGCCGGCATCATCCTGATACCAAAACCTGGCAGAGATACAATAAAAAAAGAAAACTTCAGGTCAATATCCCTGATGAACACCGATGCAAAAATCCTCAATAAAATAATAAAATACTGGCAAACCAAATTCAGCAACACACACACACACACACACACACACACACACACACGACAAACAAACAAAAAAACTGCTTATCCACCACAATCAAGTAAGTTTCATCCCCAGGATGCAAGACTAGTTCAGTATACACAAATCAAGAAATGTAATTCATCACATAAATAGAACTAAAGACAAAAATCACGTATTATCTCAATAGGCACTGAAAAGGCTTGCGATAAAATTCAACACCTCTTCATGTTAAAAACGCTGAATAAACTAGGTATTGAAGGATCATAACTCAAAGTCATAGAGCCATTTATGACAAACCCATAGCCAATATCATACTGAATGGGCAAAAGCTGGAAGCATTCCCCTTGAAAACCAGCACAAGACAAAGATGCTCTGTCTCACCGCTCCTACTCAACATACTATTGGAAATTCTGGTCAGAGCAATAAGGCAAGAGAAAGAAATAAAGCATATTCAAATAGGAAGAGAGGAAGTCAAACTGTCTCTGTTTTCAAATGACATGATCCTGTATCTAGAAAACCTCATCATCTCAGTCCAAAAGCTTCTTAAGCTGATAAGCAACTTCATCAAAATCTCAGGATACAAAATCAATGTGCAAAAATCACAAGCATTTCTATACACCAGCAACAGGCAAGCAGAGAACCAAATCGTGAAGGAACTCCCATTCAGAATTCCTACAAAGAGAATAAAGATGCCTAGGAACACAACTTACAAGGGATGTGAAGGACCTCTTCAAGGAGAACTACAAACCACTGCTCAAGGAAATAAGAGAGGACACTAACAAATAGAAAACATTCCATGCTCTTGGATAGGAAGAATAAATATTGTGAAAATGGCCATACCGCCCAAGGTAATTTATAGATTCAATGCCATCCCCATTAAGCTACCAATGACTTTCTTCACAGAATTGGAAAAAACTGCTTTAAAGTTCATATGGAACCAAAAAAGACCTTGCATTGCCAAGACAATCCTAAGCCAAAAGAACAAAGCTGGAGACATCACGCTACCTGACTTCAAACTATACTACAAGGCCACAGGTACCAAAACAGCATGGTACTGGTACAAAACAGACACACAGACCAATGGAACAGAATAGAGTTCTCAGAAATAAGACAGCCATCTGATCTCTGATAAATCTTTCCCTTGCCTATGTCCAGAATGGTATTGCCTAGATATTCTTCTAGGATTTTTGGGGGTTTACATGTAAGTCTTTAATCGATCTTGAGTTAATTTTTGTATAAGGATAAGGAAGTGGTCTAGTTTCAGTGTCCTGCATATGGCTAGCCTGTTCTCCCAGCACTATTTGTGGAATAGGGAATCCTTTCCCCATTTGATATGGTTTGGCTGCGTCCCCACCCAGATCTCATCTTGAATTGTATTTCCCATAGGCATGGCAAAGATTTCATGATGAAAGTGTCAAAAGCAATTGCAACAAAGCAAAAATTGACAAACAGGATCTAATTAAACTCAAGAGTTTCTCACAATAAAAGAAACTCTCATCAGAGTGAACAGACAATCTACAGAATGGGAGAAAATTTTTTCAATCTATCCATCTGACAAAGGTCTAATATGCAGAATCTATAAGGAAGTTAAATAAATTTACAAGGAAAACAAAACAAAACAAAACAAACACTCCCATTAAAAACTAGGCAAAGGACATGAACAGACACGTCTCCAAAGATGACATTTATGCGGCCAAAAAACATGTGATGAAAAGCTTAACATCACTGATTATTAGATAAATGTAAATCAAAACCACAATGAGATACCATCTCATGCCAGTCACAAGGGTGACTATTAAAAAATCAAGAAACAGATTTGGTGAGGCTGTGAAGAAATAGGAATGCTTTTACACTGTTGGTGGGAATGTAAATTAATTTAACCATTGTGGAAGACAGTGTGGTGATTCCTCAAAGACCTAGAACCAGAAATAGCATTTGATTCACCCATCCCAATATGGATATATACCCAGAGAAATATAAATAATTCTATATTATAAAGATATGAGCATGCATATGCTCATTGCAGCACTGTTCACAATAGCAGAGACATGGAATCAACCAAAGTGCCCATCAATGGTAGACTGGATAAAGAAAATGTGGTACATAACCACCATGGAATACTATGCAGCCATAAAAAGGAATGGGCTCATGTCCTCTGCAGGGATGTGAATGGAACCGAAAGTCATTATCCTCAACAGACTAACACGGGAACAGAAAACCAAACACCACATGTTCTCACTAGTAAGTGGGAGCTGAACAATGGGAACACATGGACACAGGGAGGGGAACATCACACACTGGGGCCTGTTGTGGGGGACAGCAGAGGAAGAGCATCAGGATAAATAGCTAATGAATGTGGGGCTTAACACCTAAGTGATGGGTTAATAGGTGCAGCAAAACACCATGGCACACGTTTACCTATGTAACAAACCTGCATGTCCTTAGGCATGGGCAAGGACTTCATGTCTAAAACACCAAAAGCAATGGCAACAAAAGTCAAAATTGACAAATGGGATCTAATTAAACTAAAGAGCTTTTGTACAGCAAAAGAAACTACCATCAGAGTGAACAGGCAACCTACAGAATGGGAGAAAATATTTGCAATCTACTAATGTGACAAAGGGCTAATATCTAGAACCTACAAAGAACTCAAACAAATTTACAAGAAAAAACCAAACAACCCCATCAAAAAGTGGGCAAAGGATATGAACAGAGACTTCTCAAAATAAGGTATTTATTCCACCAACAGACACATGAAAAAATGCTCATCATCACTCGCCATCAGAGAAATGCAAATCAAAACCACAATGAGATACCATCTCATACCAGTTAGAATGGTGATCATTAAAAAGTCAGGAAACAACAGATGCTGGACAGGATATGGAGAAATAGGAACACCTTTACACTGTTGGTGGGAGTGTAAACTAGTTCAACCATTGTGGAAGACAGTGTGGCAATTCCTAAAGGATCTAGAACTAGCAATACCATTTGACCCAGCCATCCCATTGCTGGGTGTATATCCAAAGGATTATAAATCATGCTGCTATAAAGACACATGCACACGTATGTTTATTGTGGCACTATTCACAATAGCAAAGACTTGGAACCAA
>NW_012118265.1:8815944-8827535 GCF_000951035.1 Colobus angolensis palliatus | reverse complement strand
GGATAGCATTAGGAGATACACCTAATGTAAATGATGAGTTAATGGGTGCAGCACACCAACATGGCAGATGTATACATATGTAACAAACCTGCACGTTGTGCACATGTACCCTAGAACTTAAAGTGTAATAATAATAAAAAAACTTGCATGTACTGCACATGTATCCCAGAATGTAAAATGAAATGAAATTACATTAAAAATGTTTATTCCTCATAATAAAATAAATCCATATTAAAACTACATCAAGATACCATCTCTCACATAGTGAATTGGTAAAACCTAAAAGTTTCCCTTCAGGTACATTTATATGTTGCTAGTGGGACTATAAATTGGTACAACTCCTGTGGAGAGCAATTTGACACCAATGATCAAAATTACAACTGTCAGAAGCGTTTGAACCAGGGCCATGCCATCTTGAATAGGGGCTACGTAAAATTAGGCTAAGACCTGCTGAACTGCATTCCCAGACAGTTAGGCATTCTAAGTCATGGGATGACACAGGAAGTCAATACAAGATACAGGTCATAAAGACCTTGCCGATAAAACAGGTTGCAGTAAAGGAGCTGGCTAAAACCCACCAAAACCAAGATAGCAACCAAAGCGACCTCTGGTCGTCCTCACTGCTACACTCCCACCAGCGATTATGACAATTTGCAAATGCCACGGCAACCTGAGGAAGTTACCCTATATGGTCTAAAAGGAGGAGACATGAATAATCCACTCTTTTAGCATACAATTGAGAAATAACCATAAAAATGGGCAATCTGCTACCCTGGGGGCTGCTCTGCCTATGGGTAGTCATTCTTTTATTCTTTTATTTTCTTAATAAACTTGCTTTCACTTTGCTCTGAATTTGCCTTGAATTCTTTCTTGTACAAGAACCAAGAACACTTTGGTGTCTGGATCGGGACCCCTTTCTGGTAACACAACTGCATTTACCCTTTGACTTAGCAAGGTCACTTCTGGGTATTTATCCTATGGCTATTCCTTCCCTTGTGCAAGATGATGTATGTATGAGGTTGTTATAGCAGTGTTTGCTGGAAAAGCTCCAAGTATCCAGCAAAAGAAGACAGAAGACAGGTTAAGTAGCTCATGGACCTTCAAGAAAGGGAGTACTGCTTTGCCACTAGAAACATGTGGACACCACACACAGATATGGAATGGCTCCAAGATATATGGTTACACAAAGAAAGCCAAGTTCAGAGCAACATGTGTAGGCTAACCTTTGTATAGGAAAGAGGGGAGAGCACACATTCGCATTATCTTGTATTTGAATTTAAAATCTCTGTGATACGTTTACCTATGTAACAAATCTGCATATCCTGCACGTGTACCCCTGAACTTAAGATATAAGTTGGAAGTTAAAAAAAAAAAGAAAAGAAGTGTTGGGCATGAGGTCTAAAAGATAATTGATGTCAACTAGATATTGTCAACATACAAGATATGACAATAAAGAATAAATACTGACTAGCTACTAGATATAAAGATGCATACATATGAACAAGTGTACTTTTCAAAATAACATCTTCAAACTAAAAAAAAATCTCTGTGATAAATAAAAAACTAATAAAGTGGTTGAAAATAAGGGGATCAAATTAGATTCAGGGATTGGTAGGCTTGAGACATCTTTTTCTTTGTTTTGCAATTACCATGTGGCTAATAGTTTCACTGAAAAGAGGAATATCTGACAATATTTTTTAACACTTGGACCTAACAATGAGAAGAAGACTTTTTACTGTATTAATTTCTGTACTGTTTCATTATGAACCAGATGACTATATTTCCTATATAATATATAAAAAAAATTATAAAGCCTCTGTGAAAAAGTAAGAATGGGCAGATCTTAGATGAATAGTGTCATAAATCATAATAACATTTTGTTCAGGTGAAAGTGAAGGGAACTATAGGAAATCACACACTAACCACAAGAGGAAAACTCCTGAAGAAGACTGTGTGATGTATGAACTGCAGGGACCTTCAGATGCATTTTTCCAGGGTGAAGAGGTGGACCAGCCATGCTACCTCAAGCAGTGTGTTGAAAGACTATTTTTTTTTCCCTGAGACAGAGAAATCCATCTACTGAAATGTTATTTCAAATAGGCTAAAACCCACAAAGAAAAGGTGTTACTATTCTTCAACCATGTATTTTGGCTGCAGATAAACATTTTCACAGTGCTGTAACCACAAGGAAGGAGCCTCTGGCATCGCTTAGGAGATTCAAAGTCACAAAATTGCTTCCAAAGTCCCAGACAAGGGAAATGAAAAGGAGAAAATGGGTGCAACCATTGCTTTTATAAGAAAAAGATATTAAAAAATCTCTTTGCCCAAATCCTACACAACACTTTCTGTTGCCTCATTGGTCTAAACTGTGTCACTTGGCCGTTCCTAAATGCAAGGTGGGGTGGGTCGAGAAAGTGAGTATTTAGCTTTGCCAGCCTTTGTAGTAGAAGCAGGAAGTGAGAAGAGTGTTGGAAAGGCTGTTTGGGTTAGCTAATGTCTGCCCTGACTGTAAGGAGGGGGCTACCTGGTGATGGGAACACTCTACCCATGCTCTCTTCAAGAGCCAGTGCTCAGTATAGTCTAATTAGATCTCTAGCTGAATGCTTATTTGAGGCTGATTTCCCCTCTATTAAAGGAAGATGGAATAACAAATTTCTTTGAATTTCCCGGGCCTTTAACCTTTAGAACCTGCCCAGCTGTTTTTCTATAGCTGCCCAAGTCTAGTGCACTTTAAAATAATGCTATTCAGACCCCATGTTTGTGTTAATTACTATTACGATATTTTCAATTTTATTTAATAATTTTTTTTTTAATTTAAAGATGGGGTTTCACTGTTTCCCAGGTGAGTGTAATCACCCAGTCATAGTTCACTGCAGGCTCAATGTCCCAGGCTCAGGCAATCCTTCCGCCTCAACCTCCTGAGTAGCTGGAACTAGAGGTGCACACCACAATGCCTGGCTAATTGTTATTTATGTATTTATTTTTTTGTCGAGTGAGGAGGTCTCAAACTCCTGGGCTCAAGCAGGCCTCCCATCTCGGCCTCCTGAGCATCTGGGACTACAGACGAGTTTTAAATATTTTTGTAGAGACTGTGTCTCACCATGTTTCCCAGGCTGGCCTTCAACTCCTGAGCTCAAGCTATTCTCCTGCCTCAGCCTCCCAAAGTTCTGGAATTACAGGTGTGAGCCGCTGCACCCAGCCTATTTCCAACTTTAAAATGACTATCAGTAAGTAGTAACATTGGAGAACGTCTATTCACTGAATATTTGAATGTCCTGAACGGCACATTCTTTAAGAAATCCCAAGATAAAAAATCTTTCTGGTTTGAGTTACTTAGATTATTTCAGAACCTTTGGCAGCTTAGGAGGCATTTCTGATCACGTGACTATTAAATATTTGCATATAAACTTTCAGCCCAATCACATAATAAATGTAAGCCGATTCTAATAAAATGAGAGTGAACATTGCTAATCAGAAAGTACAAATTTAAAAAGGTGTTACTTTGCCATCATGGAATACTATGCAGCCATAAAAGAGGATGAGTTCGTGTCCTTTGCAGGGACATGGATGAAGCAGGAAACCATCATTCTCAGCAAATTAATACAGGAACAGAAAACCAAGTGCTACATGTTGTCACTCATAAGTGGGAGTTGAACAATGAGAACACATGGACACAGCGAGGGGAACATCACACTCCTGGGCCTGTTCGGGGGCCAGGGCAAGGGGAGGGAGAGCATTAGGACAAATACCTAATGCATGCAGGGCTTAAAACCTAGATGACGGGTTGATAGTTGCAGCAAACCACCATGGCACATGTATACCTATGTAACAAACCTGCACATTCTGCACAGGTATCCCAGAACTTAAAGTAAAATTTAAAAAAAAATGGTGTTACTTTGCCATTACTCTCAGAGCATACCTCTCCAACAGGTTTATGTTACACTAAAGAACAATTTAAGTATTTCTCTTATTAAAATTCAGTGTTAACTTTTCAATGGTCAACTTTTTCAAGAATGCACTGTACTTAACATTGTACAGTCATTCTGCAAATTGGTATTTACAACATTCAGGCACAGGTGGCATTTCAATGCAATGATCTCCCTGACAGAAAATTGCATTTGGTGATTTTGTTCTAACATTATTTTCAACTCCAGCTAATATACTGTGATTTGGTGGTTGTGCATGTTTAAATATGTCATGGTTTTTTGAAAATCTGCACTCAAATTTTTTTTTTTTTGCTTTTAAATTCAGGTTCATAAAACCTGATTTTACAGTAAGAAAAGTATCCTGAAGGATTTCAGGCTGCCCCACAAATACAAATGTTGACTCTACCTGCTTTCTGATGCTTGATATCCCTACAGAAGGAGATAGATGTTTCATGTTACTATTATAGAATCCTTTGAATGTAAAATCCCCTGGAAGAGGTAATACCTAACCTTAATGGGAAAAGGCTTTGCTCATCCTGGTGATGAGATGAGGATGAGAATGAGGAACAGATCCTAACAGCCGGTGGAAAGAGACCTCAGTGAGGCATTTATAACTTGGTCAACTAAACATTTCTTAAAGGAGGGACAGTAATCCACCCCTAGAATTCACAATCTATTCATTTGCTCATTTAACTATCTTTCACTAAGCAACTACCACATAAAAGACACTGATACAGAAAGAAAGGTCACTATTGGAGGTGAAAACATAGAAGGCTCAAGGGCAATAGTTTCACAACATTTTTAGTGCCCAAGAGGCTCATAATTTTTTTTTTTGAGATGGAATCTCACTCTGTCACCCAGGCTGGAATGCAGTGGCATGATCTTGGCTCACTGCAACCTCCGCCTCCTGAGTTCAAGCCATTCTCCTGCCTCAGCCTCCTGCATGCACCACTATGCCTGCCTAAGTTTTGTTTTTTTACTAGAGCCAGGGTCTTGCCATGTTGGCCAGGCTGGTCTCAAACTTCTGACCTCAGGTGATCCACCTCGGCCTCCCAAAGTGCTGGGATTACATGTGTGAGCCACCACACTTGGCCAGAAGCTCGTAATTTAAGACTATTTACACAGCTATCCTATACCTAAAGCAGATCCAGACCAAGTGTGTAGTGGACACAGACCTCTGACAGGCCAACTGCTCTTCTCACTGCCTGAAGTCTCTACAGGGTGCAACTTGAACATTTTTGCTTAAGGGATTGAAATGAGCACCCACACTGAATGGTGCACCACTCTGAAGAGCTGCCACTCATATCTCAGCTGTTACACTTCAAGACACATACTATTCAGTTAGTGGCCTGGTCACAGACATTGACATCCAGCCTCCAGAATTCTTGCAATGGCCCTGATGTTCCACAGGAATGAATGGGTAGGGGTAGGAGGCCACCTACCTGGCATCAGGGTTGCAAATTGAATGTTTACAAGAGCACATAAAGGCAAAGTAGTTAAACCAGATGGCACAGTGGGGCCCAAGGTAACTGTGCCACACATGCCCCATCCAAAGAGGACTACAGCTCTTCAGCTCCAGCTCATTGCTACCCAGATCTTTACATTTTTTGAGAGAAGCTCTAAATTTATATTTTATATTAATAACTAATACAAATCTTTAACAATTTGGGAGCCAAATGAAACATATCTGTGGGCTGCTGTCCATTTGAAATTTCTGATTTAGACCTTACTAGAATATCTTACTCATTGACCAAGGTTATGTTTTCTATCTTCATCATTCCATATAACCAAGATTGGTCGATCAGTATATGCAATAGAGGAGGAATTGAGAAGTAAAAAAAAAAAAAAAAACCTATAAGATGCACTAATTAGAGTACAATTAAATAATCTGCATGTCATATGAATGACAAAATCAGTCATCTCTGGTAAGTCACCTCTGGTAAGTTACTTAACCTTTCTTTCAATTTTCTCATTTTTAAAATAAGGATATACTAGTGTCTACCTTTGTAGGTTGTTGTGAGTATTAAATGAGATAATGCACTAAAAGGATCATGCAGAATTAATGATACATGCTATTGAGGTTTTGAAAGAGGCCCAAAATAACACCTCATTTTGTTTCCCAATTTCTGAACCAGTTAAAACAGAATTATCTCATGGATAACTAAAATATCACCATTATCAATGATAAGGGCTAGGTTGCAAGACACAACTTAATTTGACCAACAAAATGGGCTTGCTAACTGCCTATCCCCATTGTCAGTCTTGGAACAGCTTACCTGAGGGAAATTTTGCTTTAGAGGAGCATTTAACTCAGGTTACTAATTACCCTTGGTCCAGATGCAGAGGAAAGAGAAGAGGCTTGATGTCTTTTGTTGCTTCCACTTTTGATACATAACTTCTACTCTACTGGGAAACATTGGCCAATGACTGCTCCCTAATAAAAGCTCTTCCCCAAAGGAGGGAGTCAAGGATGGGACAAGAGGACAGAGGTATTGAAGAGAAATCCTCCTCATGGGAAAAAAGGTAGGGAGTGAGGAAGAAGCATTTTCCCTAATTATTATTATCATTAATTATTATCATGATGATTATTATTATCATTAATGTATAGAACGCTGACAGTTTTCAGCCTGACAGCTTTTCAATGAATTGAAAGATAGGCCTTAACCAAATGTAAACAATGTATTCCCACATTGGAATTCTGCAAATTGTGTTTCCTAAAATGCTAAAAGGTATGCTGGGAAAAATGAATTTCGGCTTCAAATAATTCTTGGATTAAGGAAACCAGAATAGACTTCTTCACTATAGATTATCTTTTTTTTGTTTTTGTTTTTGTTTTTGTTTTCAGACAGAGTCTTGCTCTGTCTGCCAGGCTCAAGTGTAGTGGCGTGATCTTGGCTCACTGCAACCTCTGCCTCCTGGGCACAAGCAATTCTCTTGCCTCAGTCTCCTGAGTAGCTGGGATTACAGGCACCCGCCACCACGCCTGGCTAATTTTTGTATTTTTAGTAGAGACGGGGTTTCACCATGTTGGTCAGGCTGATCTTGAACTCCCAACCTCGTGATCTGCCCACCTCGGCCTCCCAAAGTGCTGGGATTACAGGCATGAACCACTGTACCCGGCCCCACTATAGACTATGTTAGAGTTTTTTGTGTGCTAATGTAAAACATTGGATGTACTGATAAATACACATAGTGAACACCTCCATTTTAAACTTATTTCTGCTATTATACTTTCTTCTAGCATATTTATTAATAGTTGAGGAACAATGTTCTGTGGGTGACAGTTAAGGAAAAACTAATTCAGATTTAATTTAATAAAGTAGTTTATCCCAATACTTAGGAAAACCAACACAGGTTATTGCATATGGTATATGTAAACTCACCACCAACTTTGACCAAACAAAGTGAACACACCGAAAGCAAAGTACATTTTATAAAGTACATCTACCTTAAAAATATTGCTTTTCTTTAACCCTGACCCCACTCACCCCTCCCAAAATAACAGCTGTTAAGTGAATTCTCTCTTAGGCAAAGGTTTATTGCTTTGTCCAGTTTGGGTTATCAGTGGCCTTTGTCATTTTCAGCTGGGCCCCTTACTCTGAGTGGGCTGACCTCTGCGTTGAACCATGATATACACTGTTGCTAGGCAGGGGATATTTGAATTTGGGACCCATTAAATTTAGGCTTCTAATGAAAACAAAAGATTCTTGAAAAACTGGTTTTGACCTGGTAGTTTATTGCTTTACTTGTAAGGTTGTCGTTATAAGAATAAAATAATTAGAAGTTATGTGCTTCCAATTCCTTTATAACTCTTGTTCCCAGATGTTGTATTGAAAACTATTTGTTTAAACATAAAGTTCTGAATATTTTCATTTAATTCAACACATTTATTTTAGCTTTGTATTTGGCAGGTATAGAAGTCTAACAAATCTCTAAAACTATGGACACTTTTTCTTTCAGTTAATTTGTATGGTACCCTGTTTCAGCCTTGTTGCTCTCATTAATTAAAAAAATAGCAACTAATATTTGCAGAAGGTGTGCCAAGCATATTATTCTGTTTGATCTTCACAAAATTCTTCTGAAGTAGATGCAATTATTTTGTTCATTTCACTGATGGTATCTGGGGCTTATAGAGAGACTAAATAATTCCCAAGGCCACCCAGTTGTATGTAGCAGTGGCTAGATGGGAATCCAGGCCACCTGTACCACAGTCTGCCCTTAATCACCATATCCAGTTTAAGAGTAGAACTTGGAGACACAGTGCTTAAAATCCATCTGGTTCTTCAAGGTCTTTCCAGAGTCATAAATTTGTGTGAATCCAAACATACTTTGTTTACTGTTCACATGAATGAATCTGTATTTGGTGACTCCCAGGGCTTTCTCAATAATTAAAAAACCACAATGTTCAAATCATGCTGGGAGGGAAAGATTAATAGCAACAAAGAATTAACTAATCTTGCTTAATTGGGGCAGCATGAGTAGCTGAACAAAAAAGAAAAAGTCTAGTTCAGTCAAGGATGGGAGAATGTGGATTGTGTCGTGGAACTTTAAATGGAAATGGAAGCAACGCATGGCAAAAATCCATGCTTCTTAGGAACATGACAGATCCTTTACAATTAAGGCCAGGGTGAAACAAAAGTAGCAGAAATGCTAAGGCCTCAGATACCTGAAAACTGTTTTCAAAACAGTTACCACAAACTATGATTTCTTGACATAGACACCTTGGCAGATGTGCCAAGATTTTTACTTTAGCTGCTTTGAGTCCTGAAAGAGCAGATAATCACGAATGAGGAAAACTTGCCTATTCAAATGCAGAAATATTTCTTCATTTAGATATGTTGTGGTTTTGTTTTTCCTTCTTTCTGTTGTTCCAGCTTGAGAAATGTTCAATCATGTGAAACAGATTATATTCTGTGTGTGATCATCTGAAAGTATATTAAAGCCACATTGTCGTTTGGCCTGGCATGTTGCTTAATTTGGTGGAAAAACTGTAGTTCCTGATTTTAACAATCAAATACTCAAGCAGTTGCATTCTAGGAAGATAATCAAATTATGCTTCCCTGTCTTTTCCTTCCTTCAACCCCTGCCCGACTGAGCATGAAGGTTTTCAAGAAACCTTTTATTGAGCATTTACCAAAGCTGCTGTATGAGATAATAGTATGCCTGAAAGAGTCCTTTCTCCAAAGAAGACAATATTCATAGTCTTATGGAGTGTCCTACATACACATCAAATATCTCTCACAATGAGGAAGACTGTGCTGAGGGCTCTAATGGGGATATGAAACTTGGTGGAGCCCAGAGTAGGCAGAGTTGAACTCTGCCTGGAGGATTACAGAAGGTGTTCCAGAGGAAGAAGCATCTGAGCTTGTGTTAAAGCATAAGGAAGATTTTGACTGGTAGCAAAAAATGTTAGGGGTTTGGTGTGGTGGCTCATGCCTGAAATCCCAGCACTTGGGGAGGCTGAGGTGGAAGGATTGCTTGAAACCAGAAGTTTCAGACCAGCCTGGGCAACACAGTAAGGCCCTGTCTCTATAATAAAAGAAAAAAAAAATGTTAGGTAAAACTTTTTTTTTTTTTTTTTTTTTGAGACGGAGTCTCGCTCTGCCGCCCAGGCTGGAGTGCAGTGGCCGGATCTCAGCTCACTGCAAGCTCCGCCTCCCGGGTTTACGCCGTTCTCCTGCCTCAGCCTCCCGAGTAGCTGGGACTACAGGCGTCCGCCACGTCGCCCGGCTAGTTTTTTGTATTTTTTAGTAGAGACGGGGTTTCACCGTGTTAGCCAGGATGGTCTCGATTTCCTGACCTCGTGATCCGCCCGTCTCGGCCTCCCAAAGTGCTAGGATTACAGGCTTGAGCCACCGCGCCCGGCCTAGGTAAAACTTTTAAACCTTAAATTAGCTGCAATCAAAAAGCATTTGTGGGGTTCATGGGTAGTTAAATGTAACATACTTAGTTAAAGGAATCCAAATCTACTTGAAAAACAAAACACAGGCACGTTTGTTTCAGACTCAACCTGTGGGTTGCCAGTTTTCAACCCCTTGGGTTAAAGAACAAAGGGCAAGAGATCACAGTCAATAACCCCCACCCACCAGGCAGACTGTCAAATCCGCTTTTGCAAAAAAATAGCCTTACTCTTAAATATGAGCAGACAATCAGACATCTGAAGAAAACCTTTACCACGAAAGATAAAAACTAAAACAAACACATATACACAAAATAGACAACTTAGAGGAAACCAAAACTACGCAGAAACATGAAAACATGAAGAGGAAAACTGCCATTAATATCCTGGGTGAGACAGGAAAAGATATTATGTCCCTGAAGCATGAGCAAGGTGCTATTACAAAAGTAACATTCAGAGAACAGAAAAGAACCTTAAACATAAAAAATGTGAAAGCTAATATAAGAAAAATTTAAGATTAATGTTGGAAAATCAAGTTGAGAAAAGTTCCTATAAAGCAAACTGTATTCTTTTGCTAAGGCTGCAATAACGCAGTGCCACAGACTGTGTTGCTTCAGTAATAGAAATTTGTTTTCTCACAGATCTGGAGGCTCAAAGTCTGAGACCAAGGTATTAAGAAGGTTGGTTCCTTTGAAGGCTTCTCCCCTTGTCTTGAAGGTGGTTGTCTTCGTGTTCAGATGGCCTCCTCATCCCCTCCACGGTGTGTGATTGTGTCCAAATTTCCCTTCTTATAAAGGCACAGTCATATCGGATTAAGCCCACCCTAATGACCTCCTTTTAACTTTATTACCTCTTTAAAGACCTTATCTTCAAATACCACCTTCTGAGGTATTTAGGGTTAGGACTTCAACATATGAATTAGGGTGGAAGGGGAGAGAGGACACATCAGCCCATAATATAGACCAAAAAGACTTACAAATGGAAAGTGAGACTCAGGCAGGTGGTGCATGTCTATCATCCAAGTTACCCAGAAGGCTGAGGTGTGTCAAAGGAAAATAAAATCTCAGGACCTCAATTCACTGTGCCAAGAGGTAAAAATTAAGCTGAAAGATGAGTCATGCAAGAAACTGCCTTTCATTTTGCTCCTAAGCAGATAGTTACAGAAAAGAGGTTAGATATCTCCACAGGTAGTTACTCTATGTTCACCTTATGTTATGTAAAGTGCCAGTTTATTGAGTGCCAGATGAATACACAATTCCAATGCCTGCACCTTTTCTCCTGCAACATATGGATTCAGTAGTGTAACCACACCTCCCTCTTTCCCTTCCGGCTCACTTTTCCCCTTTAAATATTGAAGTCCTCAATCATCTTTGGAGAAAGTCACAGACTACAGACTGTTTTTGTGATTCTGTGTTCCTTTCTTCCAGGCATGTGCTTAACATTGGGAAAATAAACTAAATTGATTGAGACCTGTCTCATACTTTTTGGTTTACCGGTGGCTTTAAGAATGCTTGAGCCCAGAAGGTCAAGGCTGCACTGAGCCATGATCATACCACTGCATTCAAGCCTGGGTGACAGATCCAGATACTGTCTCAAAGAAGAAAAAAAGAAAAGAAAAGAAAGAAAAAGAAATGGAAACCAGGAGAGAAAATAACAACATAGGAGTCAAGAAGAGTATTGATTAAGAAGATTCAATGTCTAAAAAATGAGTTCCAGAATTAAAGAGAGGAGAGAGAGGGGGGGAGAGAGAGACAGAGAGAGAGAGA